>NW_024599003.1:0-24982 GCF_004379255.2 Salvia splendens | reverse complement strand
TAGTAATGAAACAAAGCTAAAACGACAATGTAAGTCATCTCAGAAAAGGACTGCGGAATTTAACAAATCAGTAATACAACATTTTATCCACTAAACCTAGTGCCCAGCCTCTGTTCCTTTCCGTCACTAAGTCATATTAAGCGAGAAGGAAACAGTGCCAGACTTCATACACACTAGGGGATAAGCCTGAAATTTCCAAGGTGCGCTAAAGCATCAACTTATCATATATTACTGCAATAATAGAGTTTTACCACATAAATTCCATTTCAATAGTCAAATTTGTAATAATGGAGTGCTCATTTCAGTTGGAAGAAGAAGGCAGAGTTCGGTAAGCTCGGCTTTGAGCTGGAACTAGCCGAGAAGAAGAAGGCAGAAGAAGGAAGCTCGGCTTTTTGAGGCTGGAACTAGCCGAGAAGGGAGTTCGTTGTGAGCCGAGAAGGGAGTTCGGTCTTGAGCCGAGAAGGAGTTCGGTCTTGAGCCGAGAAGGGAGTTCGGTCTTGAGCCGAGAAGGGAGTTCGGTCTTGAGCCGAGAAGAAAGAAGCAACCTAGAGAAACTAGCCGTTGGAGCAGCAGTTAGTTAGCTGAGATGTAGCGTTATTCTTCTTGTTTTCTTGATCCTTGTTGTAGTTAGTTAGTAGCAGTTGCTACTTTGATTGTAGAGCTTTAAATAGCTCATAAACCGTGTATGTAGTTAGAAGTTTTATCAATAAAGAGAGTTTCCAGTTTCTCTCCAAGATTATCATCTTCAATACTCAAAGTGTGAGTGTGTTGTTTTCTGGCTTGTGTGATCTCATACAACACAGTGAGTGTGGTGTGTGATCTTCTTGAGTGTGTGAAAGCCTTGTGTGTGGCAAATCCCAACAAGTGGCGCCGTCTGTGGGAAGGGATATTGAAGCTGATTTGCAGAGGATCAAACGGTTTCAGAGATGGCAGCAAGGCTTGATGCAGAAAAGTTCACAGGCAAGAATGATTATAGCCTGTGGAAGATGAAGATGAAGGCGGTTTTGATTCAACAAGGCTTGGCCGCAGTTCTTTGCAAAACCAGAGGAGAAAGGAAGGCTCCAGTGCTTGATGATAAAGCTCAGGCAAAGATGGAGGAGATGCAGCTCAGAGACATTCTGCAGTGATTCTGTGCCTTGGAGATAAGGTTCTTGAGGGATGTTCAAGAAGCCAAGACTGCGGTGAGAGATCTTGGACAAGTTGGATGAAGTTTACTTGGCCAAATTGGCTAACCGGTGTATCTCAAGAAGAGGCTGTATGCCTATAGTTTTTCTGGAGATAGGTCCATCATTGAGCAGCTAGAGGAGTTCAACAAGATCATTGATGACCTGGGATCTGTTGATGTCAAGATTTCAGATGAGGATAAGGCCATTCTCAATTGAATGCCTTGCCTAGCTCGTATGACCAGTTAAGTGATGCAATTATCTATGGAGAGAGATACCTATAACCTATCACCTATGCAGAAGTCTATTCAGCCTTGATGGCCAAAGAACTCCAGAAGACAGCCAACAGAGGCTCTGCAAGCTCCAATGTTCAAGCTAGCAGAGCCTTGAATGTGAAGAAGTTCAAGAAGCAGAACTTCAAGAAGAAGTTTGAGGGCCCTAAACCCTCAAGTTCTGATGCTCAGAAGGAAACCAGAGCTTGCTATTGGTGCAGAAACCTGGACATTTGAAAAAAGATTGTCATGCATGGAAGAGAAGATGGCTTCTGAGGGACACAACCAATCTGATTGTGTGGAGAGTGCTGATCCCCGCGCTCAACTTGATGAATATTAGTGACAGTGGGGTCAGTCACGGTAGGGGAATAATGACTCGGGGTGCAGCTTCCATATGTGCCAAACAAATAGCTAGTTTCATGATCTTCAAGAAGCATCGGGTACGGTTGTTCTTGGAAATAATCATACTTGTCAGATAAAGGGATAGGGAAGGTGAAGCTAAGCCTACAAGATGGCTCTGTGAAGATCCTGACTGGGGTGAGGTATATTCCAGAAGTGAAGAGGAACCTCATCTCATTGGGAATGCTGGAGCAGAGGGGTTCACTATATTAATGAGTCAAGGAAAATTGTTTGTGAAATCTGGAGATGCAGTGATGATGGAGGCTGACAGAGAGCATATTCTCTATTATTTGAAGGCTAAGGCTGTTGATGGAGAAGCAATGCTGTGTCAGATGATTCCCTAATGCTATGGCACAAGAGGCTGGGCCATCCAGCAGAAGGAAGCTTGAAAGAACTCATCAAGAAGGAAGGGCCTGATCTCTGGAGATTTCAACAAGATGGACCCCTGTGAGCAGTGTATACTTGGAAAAGCAAAGAAGGCACCCTATCCTACAGGTATTCACTCTTCTACAGCCCCTTTAGACTACATACATAGTGATCTTTGGGGGCCTTCACCGGTGTGTTCAATTGGTGGAGAAAGTATTATCTAGCTATCATTGATGACTATACAAGGAAGTTGTGGGTATATATTCTTAAGGAAAAAATCTGAAACACTCACTAAGTTCAAGATATGGTGTAAGGAGGTGGAGCTAGAGAAAGGAATGAGTGTTAAATGTTTAAGAACTGACAATGGCTTGGAATTCTTGTCTGCTGAATTTGATATATTTTGCAAAGAGAAGGGTATGAAGAGGCACCGTACTGTTCCTGGTAATCCCCAGCAAAATGGTGTTGTGGAGAGGATGAATAGGACTATCCTAGAGAGGGTGAGGTGCCTGCTTCTTGGTTCTGGTTTGCATGGCGCGGGAGGTTGTGAGATACAGCAGCAGTGTATCAGCAGCCTATCTCATCAATAAATGCCCATCTACTGCCCTGAAATCTGAAACTCCTGATTACATGTGGTATGGAGCTCATAGTGACTACTCAAAATACAAGGTGTTTGGGTGTGCAGCCTATGCTCATGCTAGGCAAAGTAAGCTTGAAGCTAGGGCTCTGAAATGTATCTTGCTGGGATATCAGAGGGGTGTTAAGGGGTATAGGCTCTGGTGTATTGAGCCTGGTAGGCAGAAGGTGGTGGTGAGTAGGGATGTGGTGTTCTTGGAGGATCAGATGCCCTACTTGAAAGATAAGCTGGACTCCAGTGACTCCAGTGAAGTTGAGAGTGATGTCTTCAAGGTGGAGCCTATGGGAGTTGGCCTAGGAGCAGGTGGAGTCACTGACTCAGAAAATGAACCTGATCCAGAGGGTGATGGTGCTCCAGCTCAAGGTAGAAGAAATGATGAGCCCACAGCAGATCCTACCAGAGAGTACCAGATTGCAAGAGATAGGGGAAGGAGAAATGCAAAGCCTCCTGAGAAATTTGCAGATATGGTCTATTATGCACTGTGTGCTGCTGAGAGTATTGATATTGCTGATCCTCTCACCTATAAAGAGGCCATGAGAAGCAAAGACAGAGAGAGATGGATAGAGGCCATGAATGAAGAAAATAGAGTCTTTACTCAAGAACAAAACCTGGATTTTGGTGGACAAATCCAAGCTGAATACAGATGGAAAGGAGAGGAAGCTGATCAGTTGCAAGTGGTTGTTTAAAAAGAAGGTAGAGACCACTGATAAAGACAGAATCAGGTTCAAAGCAAGGCTGGTGGCAAGGGATTTACACAGCAAGAAGGAGTTGACTTCAATGAGGTGTTTGCTCCGGTTGTTAAGCACACTTCTATTAGGATTTTGTTGGCTGTGGTGAATCAGCTAGATTGGGAATTGCAGCAGCTTGATGTGAAGACTGCCTTCCTAAATGGAGACCTAGAGGAGACTATCTTCATGGATCAGCCAGAGGGCTATGTGAAGAGTGGTGAAGAAAGCAAGGTGTGCTTGCTACAAAAGAGTCTTTATGGTCTTAAGCAAAGTCCTAGACAGTGGAACAAGAAGTTTGATGCACAAATGAAGAAGATTGGCTTCATTAGATCAGAGTTTGATGATTGCATCTACATCAAGAGGAAGGGCAAAACACCTATTGCCTATCTATTGCTCTATGTGGATGATATGCTACTTGCAGGACCTTCTATGACAGAAATTCAGCAAGTCAAGGAGGATTTGAAGTCTAGCTTTGAAATGAAGGATCTAGGAGAGTCAAGGAAGATCCTAGGCATACACATTCAGAGAGACAGAGGCTGCAAGAAGCTGTGGATGCTTCAAACTGACTATATTGAGAAAGTTTTGCAGAGATTCAAAATGGAAAATGCAAAAGCTGCATCAACTCCTCTGTCCCAGAGTTTTAAGCTTTCAAAGGAGCAGGCCCCTAAATCTAAGCAAGAGGCTGAGGAGATGGAGTCTATTCCTTATGCTAGTGTGGTTGGAAGTGTTATGTATACTATGATCTGTACCAGACCAGATCTGGCACATGCTATCTCAGTGACTAGCAGATACATGGCTGACCCGGGGAAGGAGCATTGGAATGCTCTTAAGTGGATATTGAGGTACATCGAAGTCAACCAGTGACTGGGGAATTGTCTTCAATGGCTGGGAAGGTGAATCTGAGGAGGTTGTGCAGGGCTATTGTGATGCAGACTATGCTGCAACCTGGACAACAGAAAGTCCAAACAGGTTATCTTTTCACCATGTTTGGAACTGTAATCAGCTGGAAATCAGGGTTGCAAAGTGTTGTTGCTCTCTCAACAACAGAATCAGAATATATAGCTCTCACTGCAGCTGTACAGGAGAGCTTTTGGATTCAGGGAGTGATTTTCGACTTTGGTTTTGACAAAAGACAATGGTGATTCATTGTGACAGCAGCTCAGCTATGTGCTTGGCTAAACATCCGGGTTTTCATGAAAGGAGCAAGCACATAGACATAAGTTGCATTTCATTAGAGATGAGATTGAGAAGGGGAGAGTGAAGGTGATTAAGATTAACACCTTGCACAATCCGGCTGACATGCTAACAAAGTCTCTAGGTAGAGACAAGTTTGATCATTGCAAGAAGTTGATCAATGTTTGTGCAAGAACTGAGATGAGCCCTCAGGTGGAGAATTGTAATAATGGGCGTGCTCATTTCAGTTGGAAGAAAGAAGGAGAGTTCGGTAAGCTCGGCTTTGAGCTGGAACTAGCCGAGAAAGAAGAAGGCAGAAGAAAGGAAGCTCGGCTTTGAGCTGGAACTAGCGAGAAGGGAGTTCGGTTGTGAGCGAGAAGGGAGTTCGGTCTTGAGCCGAGAAGGGAGTTCGGTCTTGAGCGAGAGGGAGTTGGTCTTGAGCCGAGAAGGGAGTTTCGGTCTTGAGCCGAGAAGGAAGAAGCAACCTAGAGAAACTAGCCGTTGGAGCAGCAGTTAGTTAGCTGAGATGTAGCGGTTATTCTTCTTGTTTTCTTGATCCTTGTTGTAGTTAGTTAGTAGCAGTTGCTACTTGATTGTAGAGCTTTAAATAGCTCATAAACCGTGTATGTAGTTAGAAGTTTTATCAATAAAGAGTTTTTCAGTTTCTCTCCAAGATTATCATCTTCAATACTCAAAGTGTGAGTGTGTGTGTTTCTGCATTGTGTGATCTCATACAACAGTGAGTGTGTGTGTGATCTTCTTGAGTGTGTGAAAGCCTTGTGTGTGCAAATCCCAACAAAATTCATCATTCAACTTCTACTAAAACTAGTCTATCACAAGCTACTCCCAGTTTCCTTGGCAAGAGATCTTGAATTAGAAATCACAGCCAGTAGATATTATGCACCCAAGCTTCTACATGGGCACGGCATGATTGACTACAAACACACAAAGGTCTAAGAACACCAGAATTTGAGTGCTTTCACTCTCTTCTTCTGCAACTATCACTAAAAAAAATGAGAATCAGAACACTGAAGTGTAACTTATATTATCTGGAAGTGCATATATAATACAGAAAGCAGCACCTAGGCAGATTTTTTTCATAGGTTCTAAGTTCTAACAGTGGTGTTCAGTAAGCAATATTACCATTAAGCCAACACACTGAAGGTTCTGACACAGCTTCAGCACTTTTTGCATCCTTTACTTCCTTTGTTCTCTGGGAACTAATATCAAATACAACAGCTACTTGGTCTTCATTCACTTCATAAACCTCTCCTCGTTGACCGCTAGACAAAGTCCTGAAAGATATAGTTTTTTATGAAAAATCAACCAAATCAAGTAAAATGAAGCTGCAAGCATAGAAGAAACTAGAAAGTATCAGCAAAAGGATGCATGCCAAACAGATGAGTATATGTTTATCAGTTAGCTGTTCCAGAATTTCAACAAACATTCTGTTCTACGACACAAGATAGTAGCTATTCCACACGCATTTCAACAACTTACCAACCCACCTGCCACGAATAATAGTATAAGCATTTGTTGGACCATCCAATGTTGGTATCTTCCCCAATACAATCCTGTGATGAATTGGATATGTCAATGATAAGGTGCAGATAAGTTGAAAGATTATGGTCAATGCGCTTTTCTAAGTCTCAAATGTAAATGAGGGAAATCTCAACCCCCTACCACTACCCCCTCTCTGAGAAGAACTATAAAGCTGGCAAAGATCCTCAATTCTCAGATTCCAATTCCTTACACTCAGATCCCTAGCCGCAGTGATGAATCTTGGATTCTTACGTATTTCGAAGGTCAAAGGAAATATATGCTATTGAATTAGCTGAAGCTAGCTTGAACTGAAGAGAATGGGGGGAAATAGCTCGAGCCAGAAAATACACATCATTTGGAAGAGCCTGATACGAGAACGTATGTGCTTAGATATATATGCTGTACCTCTATATCCTAAACTCAAAAGCATGACTTAAAAACTTGAGCTAGGAAAACTAAAAAGATTATTCAACTAGATTCAGATCACAACCCCACCTAGCTTTCTTAAGAAGTAGTGGTTTTTTCCTATTCCCAGCTGTATCCTTAAAAATCCTAAAAGATGCTAATGGGTTCGCAAGTCTTCTATAGAGGATTGATTAGATAGGAAATTTATTGTGCACATGTGCTAGATGGTAATTCTATTTCTTTTCTTGCCAAGTGCAGAATGGAAGAATTTCTATACTTGTTCCTTCCAATTCTTAGACACAGAAAATCTCTCCATACCAGCAAAAAAAGAATGAAAGGATTCTACAGAAAACAAGATGAACAATACAACCATTAAAACTCATACAAGAGAAAGTGGAAACAACAAAAACAATTAATATTTATATTGAATTTGCAGTAATTGATTCTACATGATGCATGATGTACCATTGTAAGAAAACAGCTTCAGTAATGAACATCGAAAATGAAAAAAAACTCAAGTAAATAGCACCATTGAAGCACACCAAGCAACAAATTCCATAAGCAATCAAGTTAGCAATATTGAAAGTTTTAACTGAAAAAGCCAAAAGCTAAGTTTAGACAAACATCATGTGAAGACAATTACCTATTGTTTGCTTCAATATTAATGGCTGGTCCAATGTACTTCACTCGATCCCCTGATGAAAGTATAATACGATGTATCACAGGAAGAATTGACAGGTTACAACAATGAAGAAAATTAAACTAAATGAAGATTGAAATGAAAAAAAACATAAAATAACACCAAATGAAGATTGTAATGAAAAAAATACCCCCCCCCCTGTCCAGGAAAAATTTGCCAACACCCACGAAAAAATTGCCACTTTACATTTATAGTAGCATGGCTCACACAACTCACATCACTCATCATCACACATTATAAAAGCCCATGACATCCACCATGTGGATGGAGGGAGTATGAAATATTTGCCGGCTACACTAAAACACAATAGTGTGCAGACTAAGAAAAAAACTATGATCCCTTCATCTATTATTCAAGTGATCAGGTCTGCTATGCATGCCCAAACTACTGTTTGTCAAAATAACAAAATGGCCTCTAAGGAACAGATGAAAAGTAAAAAGAATGAAGAATAAAGTACCAAGCTCTTAAGTCTTAACAAGAATGAGACTAAACCTGAATATGCAAGCCATATGCAATGTCAAAGAAAGACAGAATGTGGACTATAAAATTTATGCTAATTGTGCCCAAGAGATTGTGTGATCGGATTGAATCTTTAAGACACCTCCAGCAGTAACATAACTTTGTACATTTGTGCTCACAATATAATTTGGTAGCATAGCACTAAATGGTATATTACCTTTCTTTAGTTTATGACCGGCCACATTAGATGTCTCTGAAGTTTCTGGGTTTGAAGATGTCGCGGAGTTTTCAGATTCTCCAGAAACACTCTGCAATGTGAACATCGCAAACAATTAAAATATATGTCTAGGTTATAGTAACTCACATACCCCTCACGGGAATTAAAACTACAGCTACTTACTTATGCAACCTAATGTCCAACAACTTCAGCTTAATGATTTATTCAATAGCATATAGTAGAAATGGAGATGTTTCTTAATCAGGCACACCATCACTTATGTACGATAAATTTCTCTTGTTCCCCTTTTTCATTTTCCTTGTGAGCCCTAATACAACTCAAAACTTCATACATAAAAGCATTACCTTCTCAAACTCTTCGATATTGTCTGGGAGAAGCTTTCTTAAATTTTCAGCTGAGACATTTATGTCAACTTCATCATCACTTCCCTCGCCGCTGCTGGTATAATCCTCCTCGTTGCTTGCATCATTTTCATCTTCAATCTCAGATTCGGATGCGGAGTTCTCCTCGTCTGACTCACATTCATCTTCGTTGAAATCCTGAAAAATCAACCACAAGAGGGCATTGGAACAATTCCTTTGCATAGTAGGAAAATATTGTTTTAGGTTTTTTGCTGGGCTGCCTTATCTAGTAAAGAAGGAGCACACACAACAAAGATCAAAAATCAAGAATGTATGCAAATTGCAAAGGGAAATGAGTATATATCATCAGAATCAAACTCAGAAAGTATAAAGAAACTTAGGTTCACTCTTTGAATAAGATAATGCAAGATTCTTTTGAAATAAGATTGGTGGCCCAAAAAGATGGGAGGGAAATGAAATTGCAAACTTACATATGGAGATAAAATGCTGCTATCAAGGACCAATACTGGTACTTTTAAATCCCGAGCAAGTGCTCTGACCAATCTTTCCCGGTATAGCTCCGTACCTACAAACCAAATGTTAGTCTCAGTCAAAAAAGAGAGAAACAAATGTTGCAACTTGGTTGACGCATATGCATGAAAATGAGGAAACAGACTAGAGCCAACAAAAAACTCACCTGGAATGCTCTGAAGCATAATTCTCCCACTGGCAGAAGTCAAACGGCCTCCATAGGCTGTAGTCAACTTATGTTTCAGATGAGAGGCCGCGCATTCCACGAGAAGCTGTTTAGTGTGTTCACTGCAGAAAAAAATAACTTTAAGTACTACCAAGTAACTATATGCAACTAAATCAATATAGAATCAGGGACAGCACGCACTGTATATAATAAGGGAAATCATCCCATGATACTGTTATCTTTTCCCATGGAGTAATCCTTCGCAGGAACTCGTTTCTAAATCTTTCTCTTCGAGTTAGAAAAGGAGACTCCTTCCTTCTATTATCCATAGAAATTTTTTCATTTTTAAGCCACTCCATTTGATCATTCTCCCCAAGGCGGGCATGTGCATCAGAATGCCTGGAACTATTCTCTGTATTTTCCTTGGGTATTTTTTCCTTTCCACAACCCACGACATCTTTGTTAGGAACAAGCTTATCCTCACTTGCATTCCTTCCATCACCGTCGGAACTATAAAATCTTAGAGATGATTTTTCCCATCCAACATCTGGCCTCAAACTGGATCTTCTACACCATCTCTTGGATGAAATCCGTGATAATAAAGAAGAATTTAATACATGTCCCTCGACCAATCTACAGGCTCTTGCTGCAGTGCTCCGATATTGTCCGGTAGAATAATCTTGACGGCTAGAGCTACAAATATATTTGCTGCGTTGAATCACATAATTCCATTGGTTTTTATACTTTATTTTCCTTGCATACATCGGACCTTGTTTGCTGAAAGCAGTGACCTGTTTCACAAAAAGTTTACCAAGACATAAATACTTCCATTAAATTTGAATTACAGTCCCCGGTGTTTCATGAAACTACTCAAACAAATAACACAAATCCATCGTTCAATACATCCCCTCAGTGAACCTATCTATCCCAACTTCCACTGCAAAAAATATTTCTGGAATATGCTATCGCAATCTTTTCGGCTGTTAAATAATCCACCCTTTTGAACTAATTCGCTCCGGGCCTCAGCGGGCCAAGATGACTTTGATGGCCTAACATGGACCTTATTTATCTACCAAACTGCCAAATAACCCGTATAACTCATATATCTTGGTCTTATCTAGACTACCAAACAAGCACTTAGTTTGTTTAATGCCTTATAAACAATTATTAGTACTATCAATTTTCAAAGACACGGGACTATCCCGGATTACCCGGGCCAGCTCAGGCTAAGTTACCCATGTAGAACTGCAATCATATTGCAAGTATTTGTGTATGATGCCAGAATTCACCATCAGCGCGTTTCTAGCCGAATGCAACTAAAAGCAGCAATGTCATTACACAGCATACATGATTGATAAAGCTAGAACCAGTTCACATTAAATTACCAAACAAAGACATAATTAAGTAATAAGTAGCATTCTCGTCCATCTCCGAACATGGCAAATAACCATTCCCATAAAATAAAATAAAAATATTAACAAATAAAAATTAAATCTTCGATTTTTCCCCAATTGTTCTCGCTTACTACAGCTATTCAATTGCGATACGACAGCATAACGTGCCACCAATCCATAAGAGAAATATGAATACACACATATATCGAATAAGGGAAACAGTAACCTTATTAATACCTTTTCTGTATATGCTTGAGTTGGGAAAAAATACCAAGGCAGCTGAATATATGAGAAATCAATGAATTGAATGAGAAACAGAAGTGCGGGCACCTGCTAATGGGGGAGGCGATATAGAAGGTGAGTGCAAATGCTTGTTTTACAATTGTTTTTTTTTCTTTTTCAAATACAAGAATTGGGCGATAAGATGTTGGTCTCTTCAGCTATTACAATAAGGGTTTTTAGGTCGCAGCGCGGAGTTGTGACTCCTTGAGGTCACGGGTTCAAACCCGCCGCTCGCTGTAAGACTTTCGGCCTTAATCCGCAAGTCCGGTCGAGCATGATTAAAAAATAAGGGTTTCATTCAGTTCACTATTATTGCATATCTTATTTAATTTTAGTCTATTACAAAATCTCATTTTATTTATTTATGGCCGTTTTTAGTCATCGGTAAATTAGAGATGTGAAGTATCATACGACGTTGTCAGTGATTATTTGTATTAACATGTACTCCTAGTTGTTAATCTAGACTTTTTTTT
The DNA here is from genome assembly GCF_004379255.2 of Salvia splendens. NCBI lineage: Eukaryota > Viridiplantae > Streptophyta > Magnoliopsida > Lamiales > Lamiaceae > Salvia > Salvia splendens. The sequence goes on along the minus strand of NW_024599003.1, from coordinate 13,716 downwards.
TCCTTTACCTCGTTTCTAAATTGTGTTGTTTTTGTTGCTTTATAGAATTACGTTTCTAAATTGTGTTTGTTTTTGTTGCTTTCTAGAATTACATGCACACGAGGTGAATGAACGTAACTATAACACAGATAAATGTTATGAGGATTGGGGCAAAACTGCACAATCAGTAAAGCTCGGTGATTGATTGCAGCTCGGTGTTAGCCGAGCTTAATCATGCTCGGCAAGGACTGATATGCTGTTCGGTGATTAGCCGAACTTGCTGGTGCTCGGCATTAGCCGAACTTAGTCGAGTTCGGTGTTGACCGTTGTTATTAACTGATGCATAGACAAACGTGAGCCGTCGGATGCGATTAGTTAGTTAGCTTAAATGACAGCCGTTGGATTTGTTTTGGTTGTTAGATTAGTGTTAGTCAAATAGAGTGCATAACCGAGCTGTGCGAGGAGAGTGAGAGAAAAAGATTTTTCATCCAATCAGTTTGTAATCTTCCACAGAAATTGAATAAAAGATTCCTCATCGTTTTCTCATTGAGATCTTGGTTTTCCTTCGTTAAACTCATTTCAATCAAATTGTGTGTGTTGTCGATCTTGCTATTCGTTCTATTGTTGATCTTGACTGTGTTCGAGATTTGATCGCGTTACATCAGAGTTCACAAATTGGCGCCGTCTGTGGGAACGGAAGAAGACGACACATTCGACAATGTCTACTGCGAAATTTGATGTTGAGCGTTTTACTGGCGAAAATGATTTTGGCCTTTGGAGATTGAAGATGAGAGCTGTTTTGATGCAGCAAGGGGTCTGGGATTATGTGAAATCCAAGACGGATAAGAAGGGAACGCAGGAGGCTGATGCGGCGAAAGCACAAGAAATGGAATACAAGGCTTATAGCTCCATCGTCTTGTGCCTGAGTGACAGGGTACTCAGGGAAGTCCAAAAGGAGGATGATGCCGCAGGGGTGTGGGAGAAATTGGAGAAGATTTATATGGAGAAGTCGATTTCGAACAGATTACACCTTAAGCAAAGGCTGTTCAATTTCAGATTCTCTGACTCCAAGAATCTTGGGGGTCAACTTGAAGAATTCAGAAAGTGTATAGACGATCTTGAAAGTGTGGATGATGCCATGAAGGATGAGGACAAGGCTTTGATGTTATTGAATGCTCTGCCTCCAAGCTTTGAGCAGTTTAAGGACTCAATACTACTGGGGAGAGATTCGAAGGTAACTTTGGAAGAGGTATTCTCTGCTTTAAAATTGAAGGGAACGCAGAAATCAAACGATAAACCTATTGATCAGGCTGCTGAGAGTCTGAGTGTTAGGGTAGCATCAAAGAAGCCTTTTAAATTCAAGAAACCCTCATCTCAGAAATGGAAGCCTCCAACCACAAAGGGTGCAGATCAGAAAGAGACCAGGAGCTGTTTCTGGTGTAAGAAACCAGGCCATATCAAACAAAACTGTTTTGCTTGGAAAAAGAAGCAAGCTGAGAATGACAGAGAGGAGGGTACAGCTGCTATCACTGAAGAAATTGAAGAAGCAAGAGCCCTAAATGTGGTTAAAAGCAGCCCAATTTCCAAGGTATGGATCATGGACTCTGGGTGCAGTTTCCATATGTCATCAAATATTGAATGGTTCTGGAATATGAGAGAGTCAGATGGCTCGGTTTTACTAGGAGATGATCATGTATGCGAAGTCAAGGGTGTGGGGGATATATGTTTGAGATTGGATGATGGATGTTTAAGAACACTAACAGATGTTAGATATATTCCATCTATCAAGAGAAACCTGATCTCCTTGGGCCTTCTTGAAAGGAAAGGCTATAGGTTGACTCTATATGGTGGAGAGATGCTTGTGACAAAGAATGGCCAGATGATTATGAAAGCTATCAGAAACAATGTTCTTTACTACCTGAAGGCTGAAGCAATTAATGGATCAGTTCACTCAACTCAAGAATCCATCAATTGGCATGCAAGGCTAGGCCACATTGGAGAAACTGGAATAAGACAGCTTTTAAAACAAGGTGTGATTAAGATGCCTAAGTCTGAGACACCAGTGGATATAGGATCATGTGAAGAGTGCATCCTAGGCAAAAGTAAAAAGCAGCCATATGGAGAGGGAAAACATATATCAAAGGAGCCTCTCCAATATGTTCACAGTGACATTTGGGGCCCTGCACCAATAAACAGCATTGGAGGAGGTAGATATTTTCTATCATTTGTTGATGACTTCTCAAGAAAGATATGGATAGTGATTATGAAAGAAAAATCAGAAACTTTTCAGAAATTTCAGCAATGGTGCACAGAGGTTGAACTGGAAAAGGAAAGGCCACTGAAATGCCTAAGAACTGACAATGGTTTAGAGTTCTTGTCCCATGAATTTGATGAGTTCTGCAAAAACAAAGGGATTAAGAGGCATAGAACAGTCCCTCACAACCCACAACAAAATGGAGTTGCTGAGAGGGCAAATAGAACTATCCTAGAGAAGGTAAGGTGTATGCTGATAGCTTCTGGTATGTCAAAGCCATTTTGGGCAGAAGCAGCTTCAACTGCCGTTGTTTTGATCAACAAGTCTCCATCAGCTGCTATAGAGAGTGAAACCCGGATAGCAGATGGTATGGCAGTGCTGGGGATTACTCAAGGCTAAGGCCATTCGGGTGTAGAGCTTATGCTCATATAAAGCAGGACAAATTGGAGCCTAGGGCTCTCAGATGTGTCATGATCGGTTATCAGAAGGGAGTCAGGGGCTATAGGTTATGGTGTTGTGAGGAAGGGAACAAGAAAGTGGTGGTTAGTAGAGATGTAATCTTCAAAGAATCTGAAATGCCTTTCCTCAACAGAGATACTCAGAGAACTCATTTTGAGGTGGAGAACCTGAGAAAACCTACAGATGCAACTCAGACTCATCCAAGTCCTACATGTGAAGCCACTGGTGGTGGAACTACTGAAAGCCAAACTGAAGTCAGAACTCCGGAAAGAGTAATTGCAAGAGACAGAGCAAGAAGGAATATCAAGCTCCCTACCAGATTTAATGATTATGATATGATGCATTATGCTCTAGCAGTGGCTGAGGAGATGGATTATCATGAACCTTCCACCTATAAAGAAGCATTGAGGAGTCCAGAAAAGGATCAATGGTTGCTGGCTATGCAGGAAGAAATTGATAGCTTGTACAAAAATCACACATGGATATTGGTATTGAGACCTACTGACCAGAAAACAGTGGGTTGTAAGTGGATTTACAAGAAGAAAGTTGAAGCTTTCAACGACAACCAAATCAGATTCAAAGCTAGATTGGTGGCTAAGGGATTCACACAGAAAGAAGGGGTGGACTACAATGAGATTTTTTCACCTGTGGTTAAGCACAGTTCCATCAGAATTTTGCTGGCAATTGTTGCACAAAGAGATTGGGAATTAGAGCAACTTGATGTTAAAACAGCCTTTCTTCATGGAGAGCTTGAAGAAAAGATCTACATGGAACAACCACCTGGCTTTGTTCAACCAGGGGATGAGGGAAAGGTCTGTCTACTGAAGAGAAGCTTATATGGGCTGAAACAAAGTTCAAGGCAGTGGTATCTTAGATTTAATGAGTTCATGCAGAAGATTGAGTTTGAGAAATCTTTGTATGATCACTGTGTATTCATCAAGAGAAGAGATGGAGTTGCTGTGGCATATCTACTATTGTATGTAGATGATATGTTGATTTCTGCTAAGCATAAGGAAGAGGTGGAGCTAGTAAAATCTGATCTGAAATCTGAGTTTGAAATGAAAGATCTTGGCAATGCTAAGAAGATTCTTGGGATGGAAATTATCAGAGATAGACATCACAAGAAGATATGGCTGACTCAGAGGGATTATATCAGTAATGTGATCAAGAAATTTCAGATGGATCAAAGTAAACCAGTGAGCATACCACTGAGTTCTCAGTTCAAACTCAGTATGAATCAAAGCCCCAAAGATGATGATCAAAGAAGAGAAATGGACAAGATCCCATATGCGAACATAGTGGGAAGCATCATGTACACCATGGTGTGTACAAGGCCAGATATCAGCCAAGCAATAAGTGTTGTAAGCAGGTACATGGCTGATCCAGGTCTGGAACACTGGCATGCTTTGAAGTGGATGTTGAGGTACCTCAGTGGTACTCATGATTATGGAATTCTATTTGATGGAAGTAAGAAGGTTGAAAAGCAGCCTCTATTGGGATATTGTGATTCTGATTTTGCAACTAACATTGACACAAGGAAGTCCCAATCCGGCTATGTATTCTGCATGTATGGTGCTGCAGTGAGTTGGAAATCCAGTTTGCAATCTGTAGTGGCACTCTCAACGACAGAAGCTGAGTACATTTCCATGGCTGAGGCTGTGAAGGAGAGCATGTGGCTGAAAGGAATCTGCTCTGACTTTGGAGTTGATCAAGAAGCTGTGACATTGCTGTGTGACTCAAATAGTGTCATATGTTTATCGAAGCACCAGACATTCCATGAGAGGAGTAAGCATGTGGATGTCAAACTACATTTTGTGAGGGATGAAGCTGAAAAGGGCTCGGTGAAGATTGAAAAGGTGGCTACTGAGCACAATGCTGCTGATATGCTAACAAAGGTGTTACCCGGACTTAAGTTGAAGTATTGCATGGATTTGGTGAATCTGATTCAGCTGGAGTGATTGTGGAAGATGGATATGCTATGTGGATTGTCCAGTTGTGTCCCAAGGTGGAGATTTGTTATGAGGATTGGGGCAAAACTGCACAATCAGTAAAGCTCGGTGATTGATTGCAGCTCGGTGTTAGCCGAGCTTAATCATGCTCGGCAGGGACTGATATGCTGTTCGGTGATTAGCCGAACTTGCTGGTGCTCGGCATTAGCCGAACTTAGTCGAGTTCGGTGTTGACCGTTGTTATTAACTGATGCATAGACAAACGTGAGCCGTCGGATGCGATTAGTTAGTTAGCTTAAATGACAGCCGTTGGATTTGTTTTGGTTGTTAGATTAGTGTTAGTCAAATAGAGTGCATAACCGAGCTGTGCGATGAGAGTGAGAGAAAAAGATTTTTCATCCAATCAGTTTGTAATCTTCCACAGAAATTGAATAAAAGATTCCTCATCGTTTTCTCATTGAGATCTTGGTTTTCCTTCGTTAAACTCATTTCAATCAAATTGTGTGTGTTGTCGATCTTGCTATTCGTTCTATTGTTGATCTTGACTGTGTTCGAGATTTGATTGCGTTACATCAGAGTTCACAATAAATATGACTGAGTGCATAAATCGGTTAATTCAACAACTCCATCAGCAGTTGAAGCTCATGTAGCAGCGCATAGCCGGTCAAATAATTGAACGTCCGTGAGCGGAGGAAAGTTGATCCGAAATTTATTCGCTCATGGGGCCATCCCACGACCACCAGTTTGGCACGACGAGCTGGTGTTCATCGAGCCGTTCGAATAGCATTCGTTTGAGCATATGAGTAACCGAACAAACATTTATCTAAACTTTTAGCTATATGTAACACAGTGAGACACAATGAGGTTCCTGATGTTCCCATCGATTGAGTTAAAGCTCTTCTCATTTTCTCTAGTTGGTTGATGCAAAGCATATTTCCTATACTTTTCCCCCTTATACTATACATTTATATGTAAATTATAACTCACAAAATCGTGTTTTTATTGAAGTTTAGGATGTTAAAGCTGGAAGTTCGCCGGATGTGCACGCTTGAGGATTCCAGAACTAACACCCGGTCGGGTGTTTTAGCTCCAACAAAACACCCGGTCGGGTGAAATTTGGAAAGCATTCGGAGTCCAGAAACTTCGCCCGGTCGGGCGATTTTATGTTACAAAACGCCTGGTCGGGTGATTTCAGGAAAGCATGAGGAGTCCAGAGACAACACCCGGTAGGGTGATTTTCCATTTCTAAAACACCCGGTCGGGTGAAATTCGTACGAGAACCCAGATGCAATTCGCCCAGTCGGGCGATTGTCATTATGATTTCGCCCGGTCGGGCGTTTGGAACTCCAAGTGCAAAATGGCAGTTACTGGAGCAGTTCGGCTGGAAAAAGAAGAAAAGAGGGGAGACGGTTTAGAAGAGGGGGAGTTTTTTTGGAGGACGAAAATTGGGAGAGAAAGGTGGGATTTTGAGAATAAAATTTGAGAAAAGAAGGAGACGCAACTGGAGAACGGGGATTGTCACCAAATTCAGATTTCACCAAGCAATTCATCTTCTCCGAATTCGTTCCATGGTTTCAAGGATTTTCACCTCCATTATCATGTTCTTAGTTTGATCATGTTAGGCTAAGAATATTGTGTTGCTCCAAACATGTTGTGAGACAAATAAGATTTCGTGATTTATCCGATGTTCGTTTCTATTTCATGATTGTTTTTGCTACTTGTACATTGAATGAAATTATCCCTCAAGGTGCATCTTTTGTGATAGTTCTACTTTCTTATTTTGATGCCTCCTTAGCTTGAAATAAGATGGACCAAAGTAGTATCGAACTATCAATTGGAGTCGTTTAGATGACAAATTGATAATGGATGTTGGGCATAATTGAAACTGATCTATGAATCTAGCGCTTTCGTAGGATTTTTAGAATTGTGGAACTTGGTTTTAAGAATATGTGTTTAGCTATTCTTTAACCATTGGTGTTTAGCATGTTTAGTGCCTACGCTTTAGTTTGCTCTTAATTGTCTCGTTTGTTATGAGATAGAATCGAATTTATAAGATATATCCTTTTGTTGTCTACAATTGTTTGGAGTAACAATCTCTTCTCTTCATTCGTTTTACTCGTTTTAGTTCTTTTGTTTGTTTTTGCATAATTTTGAAATCAATGTCTTCAAATCAAAATCTTCTTTAGTATGTGTTTTGTTTGTTTTAAAGTTAAATAATCTTACCTTCCCTGTGGATCGACACTCCTTTAGTACACACGAAGCTGTAATCTTGCAGTGAAGTGGTAATATTTGGGTAAATTAATTGAACTTGAGTGCTAAACTATCTTGTTTTAATAGACCTAAAATTACACATCATTGGTCTATCTAAAGATTGGCACGAGGGAGTGGAGTCGGATTAGTTCAAATTGGATATTCGGTTTTCAGTTATTTTGCTCACATACATACATCTTTACTCATTTTCATGGCCGTACTTGACTCGGAATTGCATGCACCATGCTAGTAAAGAAGATTAACCCTAAATACGATGAAGGTGTACATTTATTGTACTCATACTTTATAGTTCGATACAATTTTTAGTGGTATACATGACTGAAAATTATGGGCTGCGCAATAAGGAGCTCTTTCCAACTAATTGTTCCACGATACTATGTATGATTTTGTTCTTGGAGATCATGTTTACGCGAGGAACTTTTTATTTTTGGTTGCGATTTTTTTTATAGACGCCCTAAAATAGAAAAATTAGACTATTTTTCATGAATGAAGCGATTATTATCTATCAAAATAAAGACATTTCATCCGATTCGAGACATATTAATAATATTATTTAATTTTTTGTTCATTTAAATAATTAGACTTTTGAATGAAGCTATATACATTTCCAGAACCAAAGACCAAATCCAGAACACGCTTTATACACTTCCAAGTTCCACCTTCTCTCTATCTCCTCAAGTTGAAAAACCCATGAGCTGCCGCTAAAACCTCACAGTGCGGAAAACTCACACACTCACTTTCTCTCTCCACCTCCCACTTTCCTCTCCACAGATTGTCGATTTGCAGTGAACCCATACCCCTTTCATCTGCGCCGGAAAAATTATACAACAAGTCAGATGATCAGGAATCGACAATGAATACTAAAGTAACCTCCAGAGACATTCAGGAGATCATCACCAAACTCACCTCCGACAAGGCCAAACCTCGAGATGTAAATTTTTATGCATAACCACTTCCATTATGTGCCAATTTTGCGCCATCTTTATCCTGAGGAATTAACTTCCAAAACGCAGCAGCTTATTTCAGTGGAAAATAGCGTATAACTGCTCCAAATGATTAATTCATCACGATTTACATTTTATTTACTTCAATAGTCAGAATGAAGTATGTATTTAGTAGTAGAGCTCAATTGCCGACGGGATATTAGGAAATCGTATGAACCTGATTGATTATTTGTGCAGTTGTGCTACTGTAGCAGTGGTGGAAATAAATGTTTTGGCTCACCTGCTGCAGTTTCATGTTGTTTACTACTTGTACTATTGCATGGAGGATTTAGATAATATCTGAGATGAGCTTCTAGTGCTGGACGATAACTTGTAGTTCTTCGATTGATGTTTACAAGTTTACTAACCTTACAATTATTACTCATGCATTCGTAATTCCTTTTCCTTGCATTAACAGATACTTAATTTGTATTTTAGGAAGGGATAAAATTGTTGAATACATGGCTAGGGGGCGAGAGGTCTATTGGATTTTGTAGATTTTTGTCCGATAGATCTTCGATGCTTGAACCTAATGAAATTCCACACTGTAAGTATATACTGACGTTAATTCGTATGCTATTAGTTACTGAGTTAATTCTTATGCTATTAGTCGCTGAGGCAACATTTTAAGTGCAATATTTGATTCTCATGTAGCTGAAAGCTGGCCATTTCTAGTCAAAATTTTAATACAATGTTTGTCACTGGAGATCTCCTCAAGCAAGAAGAGGTTGCCGAAGCTGAATTTTGCAAAGACTCTTAGGATTGTCGTGCAACGAGCTGAAGATGATAGATTTTCTGGTTAGTCTCTGAAGATTTTGGTGAGGTTAAACTGCATGGCTGCATTTAGTAAACTAAACGATTAATTTACTTCTCTTGGTGCTTTCATCATTTTTGTTTTTGTTTTCAGGCCTTAAATAAGTGTCAACTAACTTGTTTAATTTCTTCTAATTGATATACTCCCACCGTCCCACAAGAATATGCATTTTTGGTTGGGCACAAGTTTTAATGCACAATTGATAAAGTAAGAGAGAAGTAGAAAGAAAACATAAAGTATTGTTAGTGGAGAATGGGTCCCACCTCATTAGTGAGAAAAGAGTTTCCAAATTTAGAAAGTGCATATTATTGAGGGACGGAGGGAGGATTTCTGTTTTTCATCCCATGTTCACCCCCGAAACACTGTAGCTATGGGGAATCATGAAAGGGTCACCTTCAATATGGTTATCAAGTTGTATATTTGTTTGTGCCCACTAAGTATCCACATGTTTTCTTGCCCTCTCTATTTGCAGGAAAGAATTTTCCGCTCTTACCTGTGGCTAGGGTACTTTTCAACCACGTGTGGGATGTCCTTAAAGATGTTCCAAGCTTTCAATCTGAATATAGTGTTATCCTTCGTCATCTTTTGGCAGTCACGGAATACAGATTTCACATTCGGAAACGAGTATATTCTAGTGAGTACTTTTCTGATTTAGATTGTCACCGTGTCTGTTAGAAACTTGAGCTTCTTACCGGAATGTTTATTTGCTTAAATGAATAGATCTCGTACTTATATACATGGAAAAGGTGGAAGCAAGCCTGAGCAATGAAAACATCGGGCAATTAAACCCTAAGGAGGAAGTTTTCCGCTTCACCTTGACACTTCAATCACTTCTTGAAAACCCACCCGGAGATATTCCCGACGAGCTGCGAGAAGATATGGTTAAAGGTTTTGTTGGAATTTTTCTCATGTAAGGTTAGATATTCTTGACTTTGTTTGATTGGCTGTCTTAATCTTCTCACTTGTAGTCTTTTAACAAATGATGGAATAAGTTATATTCATGACATGCTAATTCACCTCTCATTGCCAGGGAAGAAGGAAAAATCTCAAGAAAACTCATTGAGTGCCTCAATATGTATCTGTTAAAGGATGGACCTAATTTGGGTTGTAAATCCCTTGAAATTCATGAAGCTGTACAACAATATGTGTTCCGCTGCTGGTTTGCGACTCATGATCGGAGTCTTAAGGTACCTCTCTCTGCATTGCAATTCATGGTTTTGTAATATTTAATTAGATTTTTCGCTGTTCTTCTAAGTTTATTGCTTCTGGTTTTGTAGGATGTACTTGTTTGCTATGGGAAGCTGCAAATAAGTTTAACTAGGGGAGTGGTTGATGGGGCTGCTTTACTTGAACAACTTCTTGATATTGTTAGCAGGGAGCTGGACCAAATGAGCACTTCTGGAGCCAGTATCACCAGGTTAGAATTGTTCTATATGGTATTTGATGCTAGCCCATATGTGTTATATTTTCTAACGAGTGGGTGATGAATTCAGGAGTGATACAACTAAGGATGAAAAATGTGGACTCCTAACAAACTCACAGCACAACCTGGTGGAGCTTGCTGCCCTTGTCTTTTGCCGGGTACACTCAGTAGACTCTTATTTTGTTGTGCCCTCTCAAACTCATTTCTCTGAGACCCTCTTTGGTACATGATGTGGCTGTGTCCTAAACACAATATTGAGACTTATCTTGTTTGTTGAGGACTGATGAGTGAGTGCACTGGGCTTCTGCTGGCTAGTGTGTATAACTAGGTTAGGTTTTGTTTATTCATCCGAACCTCTCTCTTAATCACAGTTATACCAAGCAATACTATATAGAAGATGTTCTGGGTAATTAGTATCTGTATTCAAGAACTGAATTTTGCTCATTTGCTGAGGAACTTGAGCTAAAACATTTGGAGATATCTGGACAATCAATGCTTTTACTTCTACCTTTCCAGGCTTGCACTCATGCATCAAAAACATCAAATGCTGAAAAACGAGGCAGGAGGGAGCATGTCGTGGTCCAGATAAAAGAGAGGCTCGTTGAGGGGAAATGGTCATGGTATGTGTAAATAGATTGAAGCATTTGTTCAGGAACTACATATCAAACATATCAACGCCTATTAGCTGGGAATAATGTGATCTGAATTTGCACTCTGTTTCTTAATTGATTAACATTATGTTTCTGAAATCTCATTCTAAAATTTTTGAATATCGGGTAAGAAATTTCTTGTCACACACACAAAGTAAAATCAGAATTTAAATGGAGGTGAAGACGGGTAGTACTTAAAGGTAAGTGGAGCGATGAAAACAATGACAATTTCGTTGGTTCTTTCCATTTCCGTGGAACCTTTTTCAACAAATTTAAAATCTCAAAGAGGGCAAATCTTAATCATAAATATTCCCGAGAAAAAAGAATAATAATGACAAAATGAGATCGTGAATAGCATTGAATCAAGGATATAGTACTCAACAATAAGTAGAGCAGTGGAACCACTGATAATTTCATTGTTTGTTTCCATTTTTTGCATAATTTCCATTTTGTTCATTAGATTATCATGAGTGTGAGCCAATGAGGTTTGTTAAAGGAATTGAATCTAGGATTTGTGGGTCTTCTCTCCTGTAATTCCTTTTAAAGAGAGTTTTTCCTACTGTTAATATCATTTTTCCCTTTGTCGAACTGATCTTGAAAGCATTTCTGCCAATCTCACTTCAATTATTCTCTCATGGCTTTCGCTGCTATGAAAATTGCCTCCTTGTGATGTTCTTCAAAGAAGATGCTTGTATATGTACATTTGACCTGATTGGCTCTGTCAAAAGAAACAAACAAATGAATTACACATACTTATTGACAATCTTGGATCATATTTTTTTTCCCTTGCAACAGGCATGCTGCATTCTGTTGTCTTATTTACAAATATTCAGCTCGTGTAAAGAGAAGTCTTTTCACTTATTGGTTTGGAAGCATATCTGCGAACTTTGAGAGGTAGAATTTTTGTTGGATTTTTGATACAGGTGTCTACATGTTCCTTCGCTTTTGCTGTATGAGACTCCCCTACTTTGTTTTTTTTTTGCAGAATTATTAACAATGTTAGTTTTGAGCATTCACATGACGGTCTTTTATGGACTTTGAGGTAAGATGCTTTCGACCAATAGTTTCACCTCCATTCAAATTCTAGTCAAACTATTGTTTTGATTTATGAAATTTTCTAATGTCTTTAATGCTGTTTTCTTCAATCTCTAAAACCTATTTAATTGCATTTGAAGGAGCTTGCTAAAACTTTCCTCCTTGCTACATTTCGCTGCTCCAAACATGGAATATTCACCAAAGGCTTCTTGTCCTGCCAAGAATGAGGTAGACTAAACTATCTGATTGAACTTTAACGAATTTTCAATTTTCTGGGGTGTTTTTTTGTGGTATACTTTACTGCTTATGAAAGTGTGGACAGTACACATGTTGAAGTCAGGTACCTGGTTGCTTATCAAGTTAGATTATTTGAGAAATGAAGCTATAGCTTATTTGACTTATTAATTGTCGCATTGTTACAGTGCTCTTGTCATTTCGGGAATTGGTGTAGGCATGAGAAAAAATGACTAATTCTCTTCATGTATTAACCTCTATTATTTTCTTATTTTCATTTATTATCACTTATTGGTAGCTTATTCTGTAATTGAACGGTGTTTTTAAATACACTTGTGCAATTTTTGAAAAGCATTGTTTTACTGCAGTGATTTGGGTTGGCTCTTTAACCCTTTTGAATTATGTTGCAGGTTGAGAAAGACTGGAATGTGATATGGAGTTCTCTCATTCGGAGTTTGCCTGCATTTGTAAATGTCGTCTTAATTGTAAGTACCTGGACATGTAAATTTGAGTAATGTGCTTAGTTTGATTGCTTTGCTTATTTTTGGCAATATCACCTGGATGTCTTTGACTCTTTCCAGTGACTACTCTTTCTTTCTTAATGATTTACTTCTAAAGTTGGTGAGGAAAATATAATGAACTGCCTCCTGTAAACCAGAAACTTATTTCATCCTCATGTTTGACATGTATATCCTAGACACTAGTCAACGTAAAATCTCTTTATTTCTTTAGATTTCCCATATGTCTTTCTTTGTTGACTCCAACATCTAGTTAGCAATGCTGAAAGTTGCATAATGACAACATTGAGAGTCCACTTCCTCTACATATTAATCACCTGTCAGTTGTCAATTTAATTTATTAGGCCAAGATTGGTCTTTGTGGCCATGGTGATTCTTTTTTATGCAAGATTGGTCTTTGACGGCCTTGGTGATTCTTTTTGCACGTAATATGCAGGTTGATGCTGCTTTGATGCTCCTTTGCAACATTATGTTGAGTGTAAGACCTCGATGACTGATTCTTCGAGTACTTTTTACCTGGATCATAGTACTTTTTTGTGCTATTGATGGTTTATAGTCTAATCTCTTAATTTCATTCTCAACAGCCATGTTTTCTTTTCCGTTTAACAGGATACAAAAGATTCATATATTGTTACTCCGGAGATATGGGACCTTCGTTTCTTTAAACGCTCACCTTCCTTGTGAGTTATTAACCTTTAAGAGTTGGCATATTTATCTTGCATCTCATCATATTTGTTGTTTCACATGGTGCTAATTGTTGAAGGTGGAAGATTGTTTGTTGATTCTGCAAACTTTCATCTCTTAAGTTGTTAATGATTTTCTTAATATTAATTGTTTATATGTATAGCTCGTATATATTAATAAGCCAATTTGCATGGATTAGAATGTCTGACAGATATCCTGATTCATCCCTTGAACTAAATATTATTTCTGGATCTAATTTTGATATGTATCAGGTCTGTTTTATTATTCATCTCATGCTACTTCTCCAGCAAAGGTATTCAAGTAAGATTCTCTGGCCTGTCCTATTTGTTTTTTAATATATGTCCCTTAAAATATGTTTTCATTCTTGCTCATATTACGTTCCATCTGTTTTTATATAAAAGACAAAGCAGTAATGCATTGTATGAGCTGAAAAACTTTGTTT
>NW_024599002.1:0-52851 GCF_004379255.2 Salvia splendens | reverse complement strand
AAAGAAAAAATGATTGAAGTATTGTTTGTACGTACATAATAGCCCTCACGAGAAAACTTTACTACAAATAAAGATGACTTATTTATATGAAAGGATCAAAAAAGAAAAATAGAACTACTAACTGTGAGGTCCATCATATCCTTAATTATCTCAGAAAACAAGAATTTCAAGCACTAAAGTTCGAGACACCTAACTTTTAGTATATTAATAAATGCCGGCAAAGGAAAGACTTCGCCGGCGAGAAAGAAATACCGGCGAGAACGGTGGCGCCGCCCACTCCACCCACCCACAAGTCAATAATAATGGCCACTAGGCCTCCATTATGGTTCCATTTTCCATTTGTGTGTAACAATTTTTCCAACTCATTATATTAACTAAGAATAAGTATAGCTTTGGTCCCTCCCACAATTAAATATATTCAATTATCCCAACTAAATTCGTCTACTCCAATTGATGAAACAGCTCTTCCCTCTGCTTTCTTCATCCCAAAAAAATAAATTAAAAATATCATCATCTTTGATTAAGGAACCTTAATCAGATAATCTTGATCATGCATTTCGATGATTGAATATGAAATCACACAAATTAAATAAAAAAAAACTTACGTGAAAGAGGCATTGGCGAGTTGAATGAGAACTTGCACAGCCAATCTCCGACGCGCCGCCGCCTCGGACCCGACCATGGCGACCAGCGGCGGAATAACCCCGAGCTCCGCCATGGTCCGAATCCGCTTCGCATCCTCCTCCGCCAGCTTCTTCATCTCTCCCGCCGCCGCTTCCTTCTCCTCCCAGCCCCCAAAATGAAGCAACTTCACCGATTTCTTCAACGCCGCCATCCAATCACGATCAACACCCTTGGATTCTTGACACGTAAGCATAACTGTATCTATAGGCTCAACCGCCGCCGGTTTGCAGTCTTTCTTGGCCGATTTCAGCCGCGATAGAAATCTTAGAGTGAAGAAAAAGTTGGTTAAAGAATCGGACATATTTCAAGAACTTGGTGGAGTTCGCCTAACCAATTAATTTAATACTACTATTAAATAATTATTTATTTCTGATTTGGATTGGGAGAGAAATTGGGAGAATCATATAGATGCAGAAGGAGGCTTTGCGAGAAAATACAATAGCACATGCAGCTTAAGCGATCCGTCTATTTCGTCAAAATATTTATTTTTTGTTCTGATAAAATTGCACCAATTTATACAATGGGAATATTAAATAGAGAGTGAATAAAGTTTTTGGAGTTCCCACAAATGCCCATGTGATATCCAGCATTTTACTTGGCTGGCGATTTGGGACACTGACACTAGTGAAATGTGACATAATCATAGCTGTAAAGAGTCAAATTAGAGTAAGCAAAATGATAATTATAGTAGTAATTAATTAATATTGCATAGGTATTACCTAACAGATCCGGTTGGGATTCTAATTTTGATCCATCCTATCCTATCCTCTCATAAGTATTTTTTTTATATGAACAGAAAAATACATACTGCTTAAGGTGAAATAATCTGGGATCTGTGGTTAATTTGTAGAAAATATATTGTACTCCATCGAATTGTGTTTATTCACACTAGTTCTGTTCTGTATCCTTTTATAGGAATCAGAGATGGAGTACAAAAGGAAAAGATATTTACACGTTCACAATCTTTGCTAATAATGTAAGAGATCCCTTAGTCAAAGTTTCCTAGGTGATTATTCTCCCTAATTACATATGATTTCTTCCCATACTAACACTCTGTGATAATTTGTGGTTCCATTGATAAGCTACGGATTTTATTGTGTTAATTAACATTTAAGAGTTAGTTTGTACTTCATATATCTTAGAATATGGAGTAGTAATTCTGAACCAACATTAATTGCTTGTGGCGATGAGTATCGATCGTCAGGTTTCATATATATTCCACCTGTTGTTCAGTTGTCCTCACACATGTAGGCTGACATGGAAGTTTTTTTAATAACATCTTATAAATATTAGTAGATCCTATATATTTGTTTATCATCTGAATTTTCAAATGCATGTGTGTATATATATTTATGGAATAAATATATTAGATGAAGGAGGCTTGAGGAGAAAAAATTCCCTAGTCCATGTACACCACATGGCAATCTTATTTGGTATGCCTCACTATAAGAATTCTTGCCAAATGGACAAATGTAGTAATATACATGGCCCACTGATTATAAGGCATACGTGATGTTTTAACAAACTTTTATAATTCCCAATTTAATTTTACAACCATATGTACACACAATACGTTAAATTATTAAATTAATTGTTCTTTCTATTAAAAAAGTGTCTGCCATTCAAGTAAATATATTCTTCACTATATTTATAATTTATTGATATATCTTTCTACATATATATAATTTTATCTTCATTATTTTATAATTATTTTTTACCGTTAATAACATAAATTAAAGACGACAATTTATGACTAGTAAAGTTTATCTTCTTAGATTTATGTTGATGTTTATTTAAATTCATATTGAAATTTATTCATATATGTCTATTGTTATAAAACCATCAGATCATTTAT
The DNA here is from genome assembly GCF_004379255.2 of Salvia splendens. NCBI lineage: Eukaryota > Viridiplantae > Streptophyta > Magnoliopsida > Lamiales > Lamiaceae > Salvia > Salvia splendens. Next base: position 50,312 of record NW_024599002.1, on the reverse strand, counting down.
CATTAACTATTTTAATCAATATTTTAACTAAACATATAATCATTATATAGTTTATGTGTAATGGTAAAATAAAAAAATAGAACTACGTTGTATAGTCATTCATAGAGTATTAAACTTATTGTGTGCGATGCTAATATACAACTATAATTTATGTATATATCGATAAAAAAAAAAGATAAAAATACCCATCAAATAAATAAATATAATTTATATATGTCAATATAAAAGAATAATAGTCTCGAATAAAAAATGGGTGGTGCAATATGACAATTATTTTAGTACAATATGATAATCATTTTATATATGGGAATAATAAAACTTTTCTTAAAACATCATATTATGTCATTAAAATCATTTGGCCATGTATGCTACATATTTCCATTTGGCAAGATTTTATTAGTTAGGCATACCAAATAAGATTGCCATGTGATGTGCATGGACTAGGGAATTTTTTCTCGAGGCTTGAGATGCAAAATCGAGATTGCAGTAATTAAATGTGAATTTTAGAAAGTCTTTGAGTTTTAAAAGACGGACTAATTTTACATATACACATGTAGAATATGGATGGTGCTCCACTCCTATTTTCCACACGTGCCAATTCTCCCACAACACTTGGCTCTCCCTTAATTTGAATCCAACCCTACACAAATCTATATAGCACCAACCACAACTCGATTTTAGATTTTCAAACACACGTGTCAATTCATCTCATCACCATCAAGAATATACTACAGCAATTTATCAAAGTGAGAGTTTTATAAACTAATTAAATAATTGCAATTGCCTACAAGATATCACATAACGCAACACCATATATTATGGCAACGTGTCTTATCCAATAAAATGTGGATTGTATATTTGTATGGATTCTTACGTGCCTTGATAAAACACATGGTGAGGTAGTGATAAATAAGTGGTGTTGGACTTTTGATTTGTGTTCCACTGAGAATATGCAGATGTGAAGAAATAGGGATTAGGAATTCCACTACAAATAAACACTATTTTGCATCATCCAAGTTGTGCAAGTAGTGGAAACGAGAGAGAATATAACTGCGTATGTTTTGATTTCAGCAAAAGGGATAGCAACGAGTTGAGGTGACTTGAAGAATCTTCAAAGTCCTCGTTTCGTTGTCATTTTTGAAAGAAAAATGCGTATTCGGAAACCGACCAAAATCCGAGGTCAATGGCAAATGAAGGTGGGGTCAGGGATTGACTCACTCACGAGAGTTAGAAAATTCAATTAAATCCGATTTTTGTCTAGCATCTCTTGTAAAGGGATGTCTCTTGCACTTGACCAATGTCAATAATTACCTTTTTCACATATCTGATCCGTGTTGCGTTTCCTAGATCCACTGCCCTTGTTTAAGGTGCTTCATCAACCATAGTATTATCTTAGTTGTACTACTTATTAGTTGCATATAGCTTAAAGATTATGAAAAAGCCTATTTCTCATCAACAATATAAAAATTTTAAAATATTATGACAAGAGGCAAAAAATTGCACCAGCCGGGAATCGAACCCGGGTCTGTACCGTGGCAGGGTACTATTCTACCACTAGACCACTGGTGCTCAGATGTTCAAATTAAGTAATATTCTTATTTCACATATTTCTATCACGAATGTTGACATCATTTTATTTATAAATCAATGCTACTATATGATAATATTATCTCATTTTTCTTGTTGGATCAGCCAACTGCTAAACGCAATCATATTATTTTAAAACCAATAATATACCACTATATTATCTATATGACTATCATATAGTGAAACATGTTATAATATACTTGATGAATTATGATGACTCAAATAGAAAAAGTAAAATATTAACTCAAGATAGTCCGCATGCGGCTATATATTAGCATAAAATATTAACAACACCACCCACTTTTCTCGTGTGAATCTATTAAATTCTGTGTTTGCAGTCCTCTTGGCTCAATGATCTCAACACAGTTTGGATGAATAATTTTCAACATGTTTTATGAATCCCACATCGGTCTATAGAAAAAGAAGAAGGGAAAATGATACTATAAACTAATAGGGACTTGCAACTGAAGTCTCATACCTTTCTCGGCCTTTTGGCTAAAATCAAGTGTAGTATCTGTTCTTATCAGTTTAATATCTGATATGTGGGTCATCGGCTCACACGATATTAAATTTATTTTTTGAGGGGGAAGATCCATAAAAATCGCTTGCTATCTCGGTTCTTCGTGTGTTGCCTTTGTGTTGCACTGTTGCATCGGCCTAGCACACCCCACCAAATTTAGTCTAATATTTCCTTTAGTAATTGTTTTGAAAATTTAACAAAGACACAAACCGTTTCCTAATTGCTTGAAATAAAAATTCTATAATTTCTCTCACGATTAATTTTGATCCTTTATAATTACTATAGAATTTTTTATATGTTTGAAACAAATCCATCAATTATTTTAATAAATTAATTTAATATTACTTCCTATGTCCTATAAATTTTGTCGCACTTTGATTGGATACGTTCTTAAGAAATGTAATGGAAAGTTAGTTAAAAAAGTCAGTGAAATATGAGTTCTATTTTTATATATTAATTTTATGATAAAATATGAGTGAGAATGAGTTGTAGAATATGTGGTCCACTAATAAGAACGGTAAAAAGTGAAATATAAATTTTGTGAGACATGGAAATGAAAAAATGTGACAAATTTTATGGGACGGAGGGAGTATGATTTTAGTGAAAAAAATTGACTAAAATGTGTTAAAGCAATCAACAAAAGAATTGGATCTACAATGCGAAAAGTGTTTTAGAAACATTATGACCATCAATCTGCAATAAGTATATGTATTGCACATATGCACGTAACATTTTATATATTTTTATTATTTGTTTATATGAATATTGGAGTTATGATAAAGTTATAGAGAGTTGATCCCTAAATACGAATTTATCGTGTCCCAAATGAGCATAATAATACATTCTTTTAGAGGTTGAAATCTTAATGTTTTCAACTTGTTTTGAGCATCCCACATCGGTATTGATAGAAAGAGAATAGAGAAATGATACTACAGCCCAAATAAAATATGTTTCAGCCCATTACACTGAGATGAGGCAGATTACACTATTATAAATGAATTTGATCAAAATCTGAGAGAATCAATACAATATTATAATTGATTGTTGCAATTTGATATTGATATTTTGATCTCAATAATCTAAAATCAAAACAAAATTTAATTGAGAATTTTTAAAATTTTATAATTTATCATTTAAAATTTGAACATAGATCTCTAAAGTAAAAAAGTAAATTGAGAAGGTACTTTGTCATTTAGTACTTTTTTTATAAATATAAATATAGTATTTTCTTAAAAAATATTGAATACTATGAGAAGTTAGAAAAATTGAAAGTAAATATAAATAATTGTAATACGGAGTATTTATTTTTTGCGTTGAAAAAAAAGTAAATATACCTCTTCAATATTGAATAAGTTACATTCTCAAATATTCTTACCATTGAATAATGAATATTTATGGAAAATGGAGTAATAAATATGGTAATTATATTCTACTCGATTTAGAGAAAATTTAAGTAAATAAATTACCAGACGCAGCAGAAGTAGAAGAACGGCGCCGAGCTCCTAATTTTGCTGGTTGGTTTTGCTGTGCAGTCGCTTAACCCTTCTTCATCATCCCCTTCTTCTTCTTCTTCTTCTTCTTCTTAATTTTACTATGCCACGCCTGAAATCTCATGAATGATGTTTTAATTTCACGTACTTTTTCTCAGAAACCCTAAATTCGCAATTTCTTTAGTTGCTTCTCTGTGTAAAATGCTTAATTTAGTTTCACCAATTAGTTTCTTATTTCTTTACAGATAAGATAGTTGGTGCTAGGTTTTCTGGAATCCTACCTTTTTTTTCATATAATTTGTTTAAACTCTCTCGTTTTGAAATATGTATATAGATTTCTGGATTTTCATGCCTACTTCATTCATGCTTTACCGCTTTAATTTCTTCCAAAAGCTTGGATTTTTTTAATAATTTCACTCCCGAAAGCTATTTTTATGCTGTGTATAAATTTTTTTTTTAAAATTGTTGCTTTCATGTTTGTGGTAGTTTGGATATTTTGTGTATAAATTAAAAAAAAATGTTGGTATAATGTTTGTGGTAGTTTGGAGCGTTTGGAGATGGAGGCAGTTGCAATTGAAGCAGATCTTCATAACAGTGCTGTAGCTTCTGATCCGAAGCCCCTGGTTACATATCGCTGCAAGAAATGCCGTAGACTTGTTGCTTCAGAGGATCACATTGTTTCCCACGAGCGGGGAGGAGGGCAGAAGAGCTTCAAATGGAAAAAGCGAAGTGCTGATGATGATGTGCAGGTTCTTGAATGCTCCTCTATCTTTGTGGAGCCCATGAAATGGATGGAAGCATGTTAGTACAACCTTAACATTCACTTGAGATTGCCATAACTGTGTTTGAGTCAGAGAAATCCTTATTTAGCTTGATTTCAATTTTGCAGTGGAAGATGGCTGTGTGGGAGACAAGCTCCAGTGCATCGGTTGCAAAGCGCGATTGGGTTCCTTCAATTGGGCAGGTATGCAGTGCAACTGCGGGGCGTGGATTAATCCTGCGTTTCAGCTGCACAAGAGTCGTTTAGATGAGTGCCATTACTAAGTTTCTACATTTATCTCTTGGATTTTGAGAATGAGACATTAGGCTGTCTGAGAATGCATCAATTAACTTTAGCTACTTCGAATGTTAGAATGTTTCTTATTAGTTGGCATTGCTTTGGGTGTGTTGTTTTACACGAGGATGTAGTTTATCCTCTCCCAAAGTTTTGTTGAACCTTTATCGATGTTTATATATATATATATATATACACATATGCAGTGCTTTATAGTAGTACTTTTTTAGTAGTCTAAGCTTCGTTCTAATTTCATTTTCTTAAGTTCATCATCATCGTCATAAGATGTTAAGGGTTGATCTGGTGTTTTGTGAATGCTCTTTAAGCTTGGTGATATTTGAAACAGAGCTCTTTATTTGGTATATTAACACTGGAAATTTGAAGTGGTGGAAGTATTCAAATGAAGATGAGAAACAAAGGGCCATCAAGAATCTGTGATGGCTAAACAAAGATGGATCCATCACTGTCTCGGAGCAAATGCCTCGACCGGGAAAGTCTTGGTGATTCCAGCTAGGCTCTTGAAGTGAATCTTTCCGGTGGGCGGATCATCAACGGTTATCTGACCGACAGGAGGCCATAGAATCAGCTCCTTGGCCTTAACTCCCTTGAGCTTCTTGATTCGCTTCTTCTCCACGTAGCCCGTTATGTCCGTGTCATAGCTCACGAGCTTACTTATCATCTTGAAGTTGTGCTCCACCTTCGCCTTCTGCTGGATCCACATGTACCCGCTGCTCCTCACGAACCCTACTTCGACCACATCAGCCAGTGGGAGAAGGCCACCTGGCAGCTCGAACTCTTCGAGTAGGGATGTGGCGAGTTTTAGCCCTTCTTCGTGGCCTTGCTTCACTAGTGCTCCTTCCTTTTCTGCCATTCTCGAAATAAGGGTCTTTGTTTATTTATTTTAGTTGTGAGATTTGTGGGGTTTTGAAGTAGTTACTTGATCAGAATTTATACACAAGATTTAATCATAAGATACAAAATTGCAAAGGAGAAACCAACATGATTAGCTTTGGTTATATCACTTAACTTCACAGTTTGCAAAACAATGCAGCTTGGCATTTTCTTCAACTGTGTAATCTTTCTTGATTATATTTATGGCTTCTGCAGCATAAGTTGAGCCTATAGGTTTTAGTTCTATGCATTTGGGTCGATCATAAAAGTTGCATCCGAAAAATGGTGTTAAGTACCACATAATTGTATATTATAAATATGTTGTGGTGTAATAAAATTTACAATTATTTTGCAATGGATATGTTCATACCATACTTTTGCTTATGGGTATTTGGCCCATAATTATTGGATTTCTTTTAAGGATGCAAGATTAGATTATTATTATTTGGCCCAATGCATTCTTCACATTCTACTTATTAATCTTTCCCTTTCGGGGGTATAATATTTGCACGGTTGGATCTTACGCCGCGATAAGAGAGAGGTCGTGTGGAAGGCATTGAGCCGAGGCGGTAGGTGGTGGGTGCGCCCATTGGCGGACACAACCAAGGGAGAAAGGGCTTAAGCCCTCCCCCAATATTTTTTTTAATATTTTGTAGTTTAAAATTTTTTGAAATTTCTAAAAAATGTCTTCATCCCTCCCCAAACTACTGTACGTTAAGTCTAAAATGTGAAAAACTGAATAAGGAGGGACTGAAATTTGAAATTGCAGAAGAAAGTTTAGAAAAAAATGGTTGTCGTTGCTATTTAAGGAAGAAGATGAGATAACAATGAATAATTAAATTAATATAATAATAATTAAATTGGCAAATGTCAAGTCCCCTAGCTATAGGCTACGCCTATATCACGTGTTCTACTTCTATTAGTAATTTTAGTGTATTAAACATAGTTTAATTATTTTACTTCAATTTAAGTTCAAATGTTTATAGCTTCGCGATGCCCTTATTTATTCAGCTTTATTAGTAATATTTCCTTCTTGGTATATTTTAAAAGAGTTGATCACTAATATTATTATTGGGTAGAGACTTTTCTATAAAGTAGTACTCCTTTAGTCCACAATTAATTGGCTTAAATTTTCTTTTTTCACTCCTCCACAATTAATTGGCGAAAATTTTCTTTTTCACACTTCCACAATTAATTGTCTCATTACTCCCTCCGTCCTATAAAAATATACATTTTTTTAGACTGTCCCACAAGAATATGCACTTTCTAATTTTGAAAATTTTTTTCTCTCTAATGAGGTGTGACCTATTCTCTTATAACAATACTTTAATTAATTTTATTTACATCTCTCTCTTATTTTACCAATTGTACATTAAAACTCGTGTCCAACTAAAAATGTAGGAGTATATTTTTGTGGGACGAAAGGAGTACTTTTTATTACTGTTGATAATGATTTTCATGTTCCACTAGCTCATTCCATTAAATTTTTACTATAATAGAACTCACATTACACTAACTTTATCCACCCATTTTCACTATATTTCTTAAAATTTGAGTAGAGTAAAATATGCCAATTAGTCGTGCACGGAGGGAGTTCTATAATACTATTTTTATGTTATTTATACTTAAATTTTACACGTCACACTATACCAATTTCACCTTAAAACTCGTGCCGCTGCAAAAATCTCTATTTTAAAAGACGAAGGGAGTGTATGTTAACTACAAAGTATACTGTACAGCCCCTACCACGAAATATTTCTGCGTCCGCCACTGGTGGGCACGCTACGTTCTCTTTTTTATTTTTAACATAACTTTTATCATGATGATTATCACGGTTTAATTTTGCACTACTATCAAACAAGGTGTTAGAACTCGAATTCAACTTAAACTGGACTTAAATATTTAAAAGATAATGATAAATAAGACAGTACAGTAAGAAATTCAAATTTTAAATCTCTAACTATTGTGGGAAGCTTTGTACTACATAAACTTGTCGTGTTCAGAATATTCTAAGTTGGCACTTGCATTGAAAATAAATCCATGAATTATTAATTAAATTCAATATATGAAGTATGCATTAACGTATATTATTACATGTTTAAGCAGACAGCTCCGTGACTGCAAAGCAATTTGGTGGGTGTCATTTTCATGTAAATTACATTGCACCAATGCCTACTACTATCCTGACTTTGTTTAGTGTAAAGTAAACTTCACTTTATTTTCATTTTATAGGTATTGCGTCAGCGGGTTTCATCATAATATTAAATAAAAGGGACTATGTATTTTGAGGTCTTTCTTTAAGTATTACCCACTAATCACTATTGTGGTGATGTTTTGAAGCAAACGTATCGTACTATCATAGCTATACCTCCATAAAATATAGGCAATATCTTAATAGTCAGATTACACTATATTCCTTGACAAATCCGGTCAGATTTTTAATAATAAAATTAAAATATTTAAATGATTAAAAAGCAGAATAAAGAAATCTCTCATAAAGAAATCTTTAACCAAACAATTAATCGCAAAACTGTTGGTCATAAACCTTGAGATAATTACGTTCCGTCATAATTACGCCGATCCACACCAATAATTATGTTTTTTTTTTCATTTTGGATCGTACACAAAAATTAGTTACCTTCTATTATTGATAAGTTCTTCCTGAATCTCATTCTCTAGAAATAATGCACGTATGTAATATTTTTCTCTAATTCAATAATTTAAATTAAAATTTTTTTATGGATTTTGATTAGTTCAACAATCTCGCATTATATCTCACAATTTCAACTTGAATTTCATTATTTGGCCATCGACCAAATTATATCTCTAACTATTGCCTAAATATATCCTTTTGTTAATAAGTGATAGAGATCATAGAGTAGAGTGGTTTATTTGACTAAAGGATTAACATGCCAACCTAAACCACATTTTTTATTCTTATAGTTATTTTTAATACAAAAGACTCTGTCAAAATGACATTTATACGAATACAATATCAGAAAAAATATGTAATAAGCAACCAAAAAAATACTCCTAGTTTCAGTGTAATTTCACGCTTCGGTCCTCCTTTCAAGAAGCATACATTATAATAGTAGGAAGAGGAAAAACATTATGATAATTAATACGTAGACAAATCAAATTCAAGTAACAAAGTTACTTGCTCTCTAATTAAGTCAAATACATTCATACATACATACATATACATACACATGAAAGTTGTTGCTATATATAAATGGCATACAGTCTTGACAATTTATCATACTAGCAAAATTGTCGGAACAAAGATCCTAATATCCTTTGAAGTCTCGCCATGTCGGTTAGTTTTCCCTCTCCGATGTATATATATACACGTATATATGTATGTATACGTGTATACGTATGCATATACGATGAAGCTTTCGACTGTCTAGACTTAAATCAGACTTCAGATTTAAGTCGTAGAGAAGGGAAAAAAAGATGAGTTGGTGTTGATTAGTATGTGTGCGCATGCTAGCTTTAGCTTCCCGTCTCCGTAAAAGTATTCACCGAAAGTATTCACAGATGATGCTCACATAAGCTATATAACATGAATATCGTATTTGCAGATTGTGGAGATGAGAGTGCATATGGATTGTCCTGGATGTGAAAGAAAAATAACTAAAGCCCTCTCAAAATTAGATGGTACAAACCCTCTACTTTCAATTCCTTTAATTATGATTCGTCCATACTATTAAATTCAGACTAAGAAGAAAGAACTTAATTAGGTGTGGACAACATAGACGTAGATATGAACATGCAAAAGGTGACTGTGACGGGGTGGGCGAGCCAGAAAAAGGTTCTGAAAACCGTACGAAAGACTGGCCGGACAGCAGAGCTATGGCCGTTTCCATACAACACGGCCTACTACAGCCACTACTCAGGGGGGAGTCAGGCCAGCTACGCCTATTCCTCCGGCTACAGCACCCCAGTGAATTATTTCACAGCTGAGTCGACAACCTCCACCTACAACTACCGTAAGCATGGCTACAATGGCCACGACCACGGCTACTACCAGCAGCCACCCGGGTCGGATATCATTGACAATCGCACCACCGACATTTTTAGCGACGAAAACGCCACTGGTTGCTCTGTAATGTAATAAATGGAAGATAAAGTAACACTTTTGAATGCAGTTTCTGCAGATACCAAAATCAACATCATGTGGAACCAAACTTTCTCACCTTTGAATGGTGGATGAAAAATATAACCATCATATATAAATTAAAAGATAATTATCCTGAGATGATGATACACATTATGTGGAAACTAGCACTTTCCATCATGTTGTCAGCGTACAACGACTAATTAACACCTATACATGGCGAAGAGTCTTGTTGTTTTATGGTGTCGGCAACATGCGCCACCACTCCAGCTCCAGCATTATGAAACCTTTCATTTTTCACCTGTTTATTACAATCACAGGTATAAATTGAAGGACAGTCGCTTCTATAAGCCGTGTGGTGGTGTTTGAGGAGTTTGAAGTTTACTTTACCTGAATATTGTAGTGTGCAAAGAACGGCCAGAGTACTGAGTGAAAGCTAACATCAACTTTCGTCCATCCCAATCTTTGTAATCCACGTATCATTTCATCTGAAACAGACAACTTTCTTATCCCACACGGATCAACAGTTTTACGTCTAAATACTCTAGGCATCTTCACTCATAATTGGGATTGTACCTTCCATGATCTCGTGATATTCTACGGTGTTCTGTGTGCTTGGATCATTTTGAGCAGCCTCCTTCGCTTCAGCTGCCTCCGAAGGGAAATTCGGGCTCTCGGACAAAACTGGGGGGCAATACTCCACGTTCACAATGTGTTCGTAGCCATCCAATGACCCATCTGTAGGCTGCCAGTGTCAAAATTAGATATCTGACTAATCAATATAATTATGCACAACTAGGAAATGTCAAATTACTCTAACAAGTTCTTCTTCTCTTCTAATGGAGGATGTGCGCCAACCTACCATATCTGGACATCATTAAGAATCCAACTAATCAATGCAACAGAAAAAAAACCATTTTTACAGTAATTGAAATCAGGATACGGTCATAAGACACATTTGCATAAAGGAACCGACATCTGAAAACACCGAGTGCAGACCTGCAATACAACTCAGAAAAATAAGCCTAAACTTCTGACAAAAGAGCATGACTACAAGTTAAGTTGCCTCACAAAAATTTTCCTTCATCACAGTCTGAGGCCATTCGTAATAAGAGAGGAGGTTTATCGGCCTCTCCATCAGTGAGAAAGAGCTGGCTGCCAGTTTGCCCAGTAAAAATAGGCGCAATCGGCGGAGCAATTTTCTCCAAGAAAGGCACACCCAAAAGGAATGGAAGCTGAAATATTGAAGAAAATTCACTGTCTGGAGGTCAGATCACACATGACAATTATAAGCTAATAGTATATTCTATAGCATGAGATTGGTTCTAAAGAATACGCCATTTGATCCAAATCAACACAAACAAGATTAACAATTTCATGTTAACCTTGCCATCAGCAAAATATACCTGTTTTTTCCCTCTTACTCCAAGATGTGGTGTTGCCAGGGTAATAAAATTAATTGCTTCCAGGCCAGCAATCAAGCCTCCATTTGAAGGAGATGAGGGTTCGGAGTTTGTGTACGTATCAACATTAGGTGTGTACAAGACAGCAATTGCATATCTTGCAATTAATCCACCAAGTGAATGGGATAAAAATGAAATCTTTGTTAAGCTATCTGCCTTCTTCACGACCTCCGTGACCTGTTCCAGAAAAGAAAAGGGAAAAGGGTAAAGGAGAGAAACACTCCAATTGTCAATTCAGGCTCTACTCTTCAAAGTGTTGGTTCACAACCTAAGCACACTAGTATTAAAGGATGTGTACAAGCCCATAACCGAAAGAACTTACTTCGTCAGCCAGTCGTCTACCAGCACCATCAATGCCTGTGAAAGTCTTGGCATACATATTACAAGAACTCGCTGCAATAGAAGGAAGTAAACATCTTAAATGAGTTACAGTACAGGTAAAGATTATCCTAAAATGAGAACTTGTCAGTTCAAATTCATCTAACATTGGCATGCTTTTGCTTTGTATATAAAATCTCTAGTCATCCTCTAAGAAAAGCCCATCTATATCTGTATCCCCATTATTCATGGAAAGTAAGCACGCTTTAACAGTTTAATCCCCATGTCAATATTTTACAACATGATACTATACACACTGTAAAATTGGACTGAATCTCATGTCAAACCTTATATGTAAAACAATTAGAAAAGAAAACATACCATATATCAAGAATTTTTCCCTAATCGCCTCTTCAACTCTGCTTCACAATACGTCCAATCGCTTGGGCTGAAATACTTAGAAACTTCATCAAAACTCAACTCTTGACACATCATGTGCAACTTAATGCAGTATCAGATTCAATATCTACTTCAAATTCTCAAGATAGCAAAATCATTGTTTACTTAATCAGCATACCTCCCCATGATGCCATGAACAAGAACGAGAAGATGATCGGGTTTGTCCTCCAAATTTATCATGGCCGTTGAAGATGAAAGATCTCCTTGAGTAGTACTCATCGCTTGAGCCTTAAGGCTGTGATGCTTCCAGATACCTTTTAAGCCTGCAAGATGTTGATCAATATAGTGAAAATGAAGCAGATATGCTATCAACGAATGTACCTTGCTCGTTAGACCATACAGGTATATTCAATACATTGAATTACTATTATAGTAGGCTAGCACACGGAGTTTCAGCAAAGAAGCATGGTAATCAATCTTGAAATTATAAAGAGGCAGGGATAGCTTACACGTTCTATGATCTTAATTTTATCCATTCAGATAAATAATGGAGCGACTCAATCATTGGCCGGTTATGGAATTAGAATTTAAAATTTCAGTTTGGAAAGGCGTAAAACTTATAAATTGCACATTTTTCACAAATTCGTGATCTACATTCCACAAAGATGTTCGCATTTCACAATCAAATTAAAAGAGAAACAGGAACTAGGTTTTACAGTAAAAAACCAATACGCCAATCACGGAACTCCAGAAATTCCACAATTCCATTGCCTGTAAATCACAAAATAGTGAAAATCCTGACAGCAAATTCGTCCACAGATTACACTATTTCAGGGAGAGAGATAAGAGAGGCTACCGGAGAAAGTAATGAAATTCCAATAACGCCCCGGGCGATGAGACGAGAAAGCAGAGTAAGAAGAATTAGGTGAAGGTGAGCAGGAGCTGGAAGAAGACGACGGCGGTGGCGGATTGTGGCGGGTAACCGAAATCGTCGAAAACCGGCGGCAGCTGATTCGAGGAGAGAAAGAGTGAAACAAAGGTGGAGAAACCGCCATCTGTATTATTTATATTCGAGAAAAATAAAATTAATAAAATCAGCCTATTATAGCCAATAATATGGCCACGTCAGCGACGGGTGTGATGCGACGCGTCATATGCACGCTCCGCCGCACTCTGTTCGCTCTCTTTCTCTCTCCGACGAGTCGCTTAAATTAGATAAACAATGATATCGAAATCGAACCTAAAAAACAAGGATTTTACTACGGTGCAACCAAAATGTCGATCGAAATTAAATAATTTGTTCGGAACTAAGAAAACAAAAAACGAATTGATTGATATTTGCTGGATTCAGAAAGATCTAAGAGAGAGATGAGAGTACACCTGTGCCGGTCCCCCATTGACGTTAGGACTGCCTAATTAGATGCTTCCACAGATGATTCGAGGCGAGCAACTAATTTTTGCCGCGAATAAAAGAATATGGAACTTTTTTTTCAGTTTCAAAATGAATGAACTTATATACTACTCCAATAATCAGTTTTTCATATCATTTTCCTTCTATTAATAATCCGTATTTTTTATTATTTACATCATCTGTCCTATAGAAATAACCAATCATGGATGATACGAGTTTTAATGCGTAATTGATAAATAAGAGAAAATTAGAAAAAATATTTTATTCATATTAATTTGAAATAAAATAATCCAAGAATCCAACATATTGTCTTTATAGATTGAGTAGTGTGTATAGTGGTAGTATATAATTGTTCTTAGTATTTCATTTCATTTCTATATTATTTGTAGTTACCAAGATATGATATGAATCAAGCAATTAATAACAATTTCGTTCTCTTTATATTCCTTGTGCGTACCAAGCACAAAAATGAAATGAAATTGTCATTCTATTTCAATCTCCATTCCCTCCTTATTCCATTTCATCGTACTAAGAAGCTCTAAACTTCGACAATCTATTCCATAATATAGATATGATTGAATGTCATAACCTTATTCAAATATCTTGAAAATTTCTAAAACAATTGAAATACTCAATAAAAAAATTTAACTCACAAATGGTAATGTCAATTTCGGTTAATCTTCATTTTTGAAATTTACATGGTTACAAATCCATTGATAGGCTAGAACTAAGACTTGAAAGTCTCAGAGACAGAGTTAACATCAGTGAAAACTATCGTTGCTAAATCGTTTATAAATCAGAAAATACGTATTATTTTTTAACAGTGTATCGTATTGCTTATAGTTTTGGTCTTTTGATATTAATATTTCTGTAACTGTAAATTTTCAAAATATGTAGACTTGTATGAAAACAATTAACTACTACTAGTATCATTCAGTTTTCCACTACAAAAAGACAATTACTATAATATTCCATGTAAGCTTTCGTTACAAAGATCACCTCCATTGTTATGGATCGAGTAAAATTAATGTTCATAAACCCATAATCCAATGCATATGTGAAAAAAAATGGAAGACTCCTCCGAGGGGAGAGGTAAAATCATATAACTACCATATTTACCTTTTTTCCATGAAAAATCATTCTCCAATAGGAAAGGTATTTGAGAAGGTATCATTATTGAGACGGAAAGGATTTGTATTTTTATTGATGATGGAAGAAAACCAAACTCCATGAATTTATAGGAGTATTGGTGACTGTTAAGATACCACAATTAATACATTCTTGGAACTAGACATATTTTGAAACAAGGTATTATAAATGTCTACTTCTTGGAACCCTTAATATGCTTCTTGGAAGTCTTGATGCATTAAACTATCAATCATACATTTTTCCATTTTGAAGAGGTATCTTTACCTCTCAATCAATGGAGAGGTAAAATCTTATAATTATCATATTTGTCTTTTTTTCATGAAAAACCTTTCTCCAATGGGAAATGTTTTTGAGAAGGTATTACACTTTATGTTTTTAATGCATTCTATATAGTACTACCTATTTCTTTTGGAATGTGTTATTTTTTGGAAGGGTATATTTCACTTTATGAGAAAGTAAATAGATAATATACCTATTTCATTTACTTCTCCTTGTTGGAGATGCTCTTAGAGCATCCCCATCACTGCTCAACGGGACGGACGATGTCCGTGCCGACGGGTCGTGTCCGCCGCTGTGTTCGCGCCGACGGCACGACGCTGCTCGATAATAAGAGCACGTCTGTGCCACTGAGCAGGTCGACGTGGCAGCCTCCTATTGGCCAACGACAATGCCGTTGGTTTTTTCTATTTTTAATTTAAATTTAATTTAAAAATTGTTTTTAAATAAAAAAATATTTTCCCACTTCCCAATAAATTATATCCGCTTTCTCCCCACTTTTACTTTATTTTTCATTTTCCCCCAAAATTCACATATTTCATCTATAAATACCCCCATTTCCACACAAAAAATTTCACTCTTGCAAAAAAAATGTCCGGCTCTGGTGATCATTTCTCCGACTACCGCGGATGGAACCACGAATGGTTCAACCCAACACCATTCCCTCATCCGGATACGGAATTCTCGACCCCTCCTCAAACCCAAGGTTCTCAAATTCCGGGTGGCTATCGGCTTTATCCGGTGGACGAGCAAGATGCCACCGATGGGCGATACGGGTGGACACCCGAACAAGGATCAGGAGAGATCGGCGGCTCCCAAACTCCGGAGGACAACAACAGCGCTCCTCCTCCTCATCCTCGTAGTGTTCCTACTCATAGTCGTGGCAGTGACGTTCACGTCCGCACCGCGTACACTCTGCCGGAGATGGAGAAGATGTTCACAGCCTATTTCGAAATATCCGAAGATCCGGAAACGGGCACGAACCAAACCGGGGAGAGGTTTTGGTGGCGCGTCTCTCGCCGGTACAATGTCAATCGACCGGAGGGAACCATCGAGCGCAACGAGAGTATGGTGCGCAATGCCATCTTCAGAGCCAACGAAGAAATCCAAAAGTTCCAGGAGTATTACCTCCAGGAACAGCGGTTGGCGGGGAGCGGCATGAGCGAGGCCAACATCATCACGACCACCATGTCGACCTACCATTCCATGCATTACAAACCATTCAAGCACCTCGGCGCTTGGCAGCAGGTGCGTAGAAATCCGAAGTATAGGGGAGGCTTATCATCCTCCTCCAACTCCTCCAGCAAATGGTTGAGGTCGTTATCCCTATCCGAAGGCAGCTCCGATGAGGTGGCTAGCCAGCTTGCTGGAGCTAACTTGGGTAGCCCCGACGCCGGCACGAGCAGTTCTCAACGCCGGCCGCAAGGAAGGAAGAATGAGACGGCCAATCGTCGTCGCGCCGAGACTCCATCCGCCCCCGCTCCTTTGTGCCACCTCAACCCCCCACCAACTCGTTGTGGACCCTTTTGGCTCAACTCAATTTGACCGATAAGTCTCGAATGACTACCGAGCAACTTGATTCACATTTGACAATGATACGGTGTCTCCGAAAAACATTGGGGATAGGGCCAGATGACTAGTCTTCTACGGGGTATTTTTAATTATGTAATTTTTAATTTGTAAGATTTTAATTATGTAATTTTTATTTTTTAGGATTTTAATTATGCAATTTTTAATTTTTAGGACTTTAACTGTGTAATTTTTAATTTTTAGGATTTTAATTTTGTACTTTTTTTAATTTTTTATAATTTGTAATAGTATTTCGGGTATTTTTAATGTATTTTAATATTGTGGAAATGTTTTTATTTAAATTGAATCATAGAATGGTAGGATCCTTGAACATGTCCTTGCAGAAGAGCATGAATGTAGGTGTTGTGTTCTTGGGGAAAAGCAGTGAGTAAAAAATAAATAAAAATAGGTCCTGGCCCACTTTAGCAAGAGCATGGATGAGGATGGTCTCAGTAATTATCAACCATGCATAGTGTCTGTTTGTAGTTTCCTGCCTAACTAACAACTTTTTGCTGCATTAATTTCTATAAGCTCATTTAAATATGCTTCATATTCCCAACTACTCATATCTACAATGTAAGCATAAGTACTATAGATACTAGCCTTTTCCTTAAAAAAAAGTGGAATTTTGTGTTACAATAAAAGCATTAGTAATTTAGTAGTATGATTATTCAAGAATCAAAGTTAATTTGCTTTATTAAAAGAAGATATCAATAAACTTCACTGGACAAGTGAAATTATAATTGTATATATAAAATTTGAGGAGCTAATACAATAGACCTGATTTCACACTGCTCAGTTTTGAATAAACCAAAAAAAAGAGAGAAAAGAATTGGTTTTTAAATTATGATACGGGAGCCAATGTAACTTAAAATCGTGGACACTGGTAAAAACCGTCATTTTGTTTTAGATGTTTTAATTAACTTGATGGCAATTTATTTGAAAACCTAATGATCTTGTTATCTTATCATAGTATTAAATTTTCCCCATCAGTTCAATTTTTGACTATCACAAAAAAATTAATTTTATATTATAGTTTCAGAATAGTAAAATTGATTAGAAGTTAATAAAAATTTATTTTTCAAATGACAATTATCTATATTATAAATGAAAATACTTATCACATTTATTATAAAATTAATAATGTATAAATAAGATCATTTCATATTTTTATATCCATTTCATTAAAGTAATCAATAGATTCACCAATTCGACAGAGTGGATAATGCTCGACGTTTGTCCATGTCATCATCTTGTTTGGTTTGAAAACCAGAGAGGTGGGCCCCCAAGCCAGGTGTGTTGAGTGTAAAGTGCTAGCAAAATAAAGATTAATAAATAGCCCAGAGTTTCTTTTCATTAGTTAGATTAATTAACAAGAAATTCACTTGCACTTTTTCCTCCCCACTTTATTCTTCTTTTTAAAAATATACTCACCCCGTCCTTAAAAAATAGACTAATTTTTTTTATCATTTTTTATCGTTTCCCAAAATTAGACCAACTCTAAATATGAAAAGTTTTAACCAATTACGCACAACTAATAATGTAGATCTCGTAATCCACTAACACTATTTCCTCTATTTTTTCGTTTCTCTCTTATTTTTACCAATTGCACATTAAAACCCGTGTTATTTACAAATTTATTGAATTGATAAATTTATTCAAAAAGTTTAACATTAGATTTTGGTCCAAAACCAATTAAAATAAAAATAGATCAGAGTAGAATAAAATAAATAAGAAAGGAGAATATATCCTCTTGATTTCAATCTGACGCTTGTTATGTTATTGCTTTTGTTTGCTATTGGTGGTTTTCAAATCTATCTAGATTATACATTTGATTATGTTTTGTTGTGTTTGTTCGTTATTTGTCTTATTTTTTGCTTGCAACTCATATCTCTGAATTATGTATGAATATGAATCATATCAGTATGTTGCTATTAATTTTCCTCTGGATGGAATAAAGTAGGATTTGATTATGGGATTACTTTGATAAAGATCTCTTTATTTCCCTGTTAATTAAAAGTGGCTAACCACATTTCCCAAATCCTTTTAAATATCCACTGTGAGTCTGTGACTGTCCATTTGAAAAGAGACACTTTTACTTTCGGAATGCCTTATACAAAAATAAACAGGAGTATCTTTAAAGGGGAATCCAAATTCCGAGTACATGTAACTGATAAACTGATTGAAACGAATCAATAATAATTGTGATACCCTTTGTGATGGAATAGAATAACAATTCATGGATTGGGGAAGGAATGAATGTGTTATTGAGTGGAAAAATGATAGTAGTAATTCCTAAAGAGTGACATCATTCTACTTCCTTCTTGTTCCATCATACCAAACACTTAAATGGGATGATTGTATTAGACCAAATAACTTTGTTGCTTGCTTATGTAGGTTATAGCAATCACAATAGCTATAAAATATATTACGCACTGCGAGAGAAATAAATGTATGAAAAAGGAGTTCATTATTATTATTCTCTGGCTAATCACTTCTTTTGAACTCAAAAGAAAAAAAAAAGGAAAAAAGGGGACCAGAGTGTTGAAATTTGCCAAAATTTCTATCCCACATCGATGGGTTAGCAATAGTTGGGGGAGTTGCTACCTATAAAATGTGCACTCCTCCCTCTTTTGTAATACACCTCAAATTGTATTCTCTTTTCCGTTTAAATATAATCGGACTCTGCAGAGGTGCTCGGAGACGTAGGCAATATGGCCGAACTCTATTATTTGGGTGTGTTCTTTCTTTATTATTTATTTTGTTCCCTATTCATTTCTGGGTTTATTTTCTGTTGTGATATTGTATTCAATATTATTTGCGGGTTTGGTAGTAGTGTTTTGTACGGTTCTTTTGGGTGTTTTTATATTATCATCACCGACTGATAAATTATGTTATGAATCTGGTATTTAAGAGGGACAATGTCCCCGCCAGTCTTTCCAAAGAATTTATTTGGAGAAGTAATTTTATCGAGTAGATCCCGTTGGGTTAACTCTGAAATTACTGAATCGGTTCATTTCACTATTTGAGAGAAAATTATTCGGTTTTCTCAACAAGTGGTATCAGAGCCAAGGTTCGTCCTTGGTTCTATTCGTTTGTAATATTGAATACTTTATTTTAAGTCTGTAATGGCGGGGAATGATCAAGAAACAAAGGCTAGTTCTTCATCATCGTGGTCGAGGTTTCCAGTGTCAAACATGAAATTGACGGTGGAGATATTTGACGGTACTGGTCATTTTGGTATGTGGCAGGGGAGGTTCTAGACTCTCTTTTCCAGCAGGATCTTGACATTGCCATTGAAGAAAATAAACCAGAAGATATAGATGATAAAGATTGGAGTACCATAAATCGGTTAGCTTGTGGAACAATTCGGTCGTGTCTGTCCAGGGAGCAGAAGTATGCTGTCAAGAATGAGACTTCTGCACATAGATCGTAGGAGACAATGGAGGACAAATTTATGAAGAAGAGTGGTCAGAATAAGCTCCTTATGAAGAAAAGGTTATTTCGATTTGAATACCGACCATGTACCACTATGAATGAACACATTACTTTATTAAACCAATTAGTAGCAGACCTACTAAATTTAGATGTGAAATTTGAGGATGAGGATCTGGCATTGATGTTGTTGTCGTCTCTACCTGATGAATTTAAACATCTGGAGACCACATTACTCCACGGTAAAGAAAATGTGTCTTTAGATACTGTGTTCTGCTTTGTATAGTCATGAATTGCGAAAGGCAGATAAAATGAAAGGTAAAGCAGTTACAGATGAAGCATTAGTGGCAAGAGGCCGCCAACAAGGCCGATCAAAGGAGAGAAGAGGAAGGTCCAAATTGAAAAGGCGAGCTGTCAAAGATGAGTGTGCTTTCTGTTATGAGAAAGGACATTAGAAGAAAGACTGCCCAAAGTTGAAGAAGAAAGAAAAGGCTTCGCAAGATGCAAATGTTGCTGAATGCAAAAATGATGCGGAGTCAGATTGTTCTTTGACGGTTTCACCTTCAACATCGCATCTAGACGAGTGGATATTGGATTCAGGTTGCACCTATCATATGTATCCCATTAGGGAGTGGTTCTTTGATTTCGAAGAACTCAATGGCGGACTTGTTTACATGGGGAATGACAGTCCATGTAAGACAACCGGGACAGGCTCAATCAAACTACGGAATCAGGATGGATCCACCATAATTTTGAAGGATGTGCGGTACGTGCCCCAGTTGAAGAAGAATCTCATCTCATTGGGGGCCTTAGAATCTAAAGGCCTAGTTGTGATGATGCGAGATGGAATTCTTAAAGCAACTTCAGGAGCATTGGTGATGTTGAAAGGCGTGAGGAAGAACAATTTGTATTACTACCAAGGTAGTACAGTTGTTGGGACAGTAGCACCTGCAACTTCGAGTAACAAGAAGGATGCAGAGGCGACCAAGCTTTGACATTTGCGATTGGGACATGCTGGTGAGAGATCATTGCAAATTCTCGCCAATCAAGGATGATTGAAAGGTGCGAAGTCGTGCAAATTAGAGTTTTGCGAGCATTATGTTTTGGGAAAACAACAAAGAGTGAAATTTGACACTGCAATCCATAATACGAAGGGAATTCTGGATTACGTGCACTCAGATGTGTGGGCACCTGCTAAGACTCCGTCACTTGGAGGTTGACACTATTTTGTCACCTTTGTTGATTATTTTTCCAGGAGAGTTTGGGTGTACACTATGAAGAGCAAAAATGATGTTCTTGGGATTTTTCTGAAATGGAAAGCTCAAGTTGAAAATCAGATGGGGCGAAGATCAAGGTTCTCCGATCTGACAACGGTGGAGAATACAAGAGTGATCATTTCCAAAATGTATGCCAGGAGTGTGGCATTGTTCGGCACTTCGCAGTGAGAAATACACCACAGCAGAATGGAGTGTCAGAGCGTATGAATCGAACACTAGTGGAGAAAGTTCGTTGTATGATGTCTAATGCTGGGCTAGACAGGAAATTTTGGGCTGAGGCCATCACATACGCTCAACACATTGTCAATCGTTTGTCATGTTCTGCCATTGATGGCAAGACTCCTTTAGAGGTATGGTCCGGTAAACCTGCAACTGATTATGATTCTTTGCGTATTTTTGGTTCTATTGCATATTATCATGTGACTGAATCAAAGTTGGATCCACGTGCAAAGAAGGCTTTATTTATGAGTTTCAGTGCTGGTGTTAAATGATATCGGTTATGGTGTTTGGAGTCTAAGATGACGATTGTAATTAGGGTTGTTACCTTTGATGAATCTTCCATGTTGAATAAGGTAAATCCAAATAGTAGTGATACTTCACAGCCGATGGAGTATATACCGAAGCAGGTGGACTTCGAAGAAGCAATTGTGATCCCAACTACGAACACCACAAATGACTCTCCTACGGAAGAAGAAGAAGAAGAGTCAGATGATGAAGAGGTTCCACCCCAAGAACCTTCGCAACAATCAAAGCCAATTGCAGTCAGGCGAACGAGGCGGGAAAATAAGAAACCTGCTCGATTTGCGGATATGGTAGCATATGCGCTTCCAGTTGTTGATGATGTTCCATGTATCTTTTCGAAAGCTATCGAAAGTTCAGAAAGCGATGGTTGGAAAGGTGCTTTGGAAGAAGAGATGCAATCTCTTCAGAAGAACAAGACGTGGAAGCTGATGTCATTGCCGAAAGGCAGGAAAGCAATTGGATGTAAATGGGTTTTTGCAAAGAAAGAGGGATTTCATGACAAAAATGATGTTCACTAAAAAGCAAGATTGGTAGCTAAAGGCTACACCCAGAAGGAGGGAATTGATTACAATGAGGTATTTTCTCCTGTTGTTAAACATTCCTCTGTTAGAATTTTGTTGGCTTTAGTAGCGCAGTTGAATTTGGAGCTAGCTCAACTTGATGTGAAGAACGCGTTTTTACACGGTGATATGAAGGAGGAAATCTATATGACCCAACCAGAGGGATTCAAGATTGCTGGTAAAGAAAATTGGGTTTGCAAATTGTACAAATCGTTGTATGGATTGAAGCAGTCTTCAAGACAGTGGTACAAACGGTTTGACAAATTTATGAAGGATCAGATAGATGTACACAAGAAGTAAATACGACCACTGTGTGTATTTGCGCAGACTTCAAGATGGTTCCTACATCTACCTACTCTTATACGTTGATGATATGTTGATAGCATCAAAGAGCCAAGTTGAAGTTGACAGATTGAAGGCTCAGTTGAGTAGAGAGTTCGAGATGAAGGATTTGGAGGAAGCCAAAAGGATTCTCGGTATGGAGATTACAAGGGATAGAGAGAGAGGCAAGCTTTGGCTCACACAAAAGCAGTATTTGATCAAAGTACTACAACGTTTTGGTGTAAATGATGATTCCAAATCTGTAAGTACCCCACTTGCTCCTCATTTGAAACTTAGTTCTCAGTTATCTCCAAAAATAGAAGATGAGCGAGAATATATGACGAAAGTTCCCTATGCTAACGCAGTTGGAAGGTTGATGTATGCAATGGTGTGTACAAGACCAGACATTTCACAGGCCGTTGGTATTGTGAGCAGATACATGCATGATCCAGGAAAGGGTCATTGGCAAGCTGTGAAATGGATTCTGCGGTATATCAAAGATACTGTAGATATTGGTTTGTTGTTTGAGCAGGATAAATCACTTGGTCATTTTGCAGTTGGATATTGTGATTCCGACTATGCTGGTGATTTGGATAAGCGAAGATCTACTACGGGCTATTTATTCACTTTAGCGAGTGCGTCAGTTAGTTGGAAGTCTACCTTGCAGTCAACGGTAGCTTTTTCTACGACAGAAGCAGAGTACGTGGCCATTACTGAAGCTGTGAAGGAGGCAATTTGGCTTCATGGGTTGCTGAAAGAATCAGGTGTTGGTCAGAAACAACTTGAAGTATATTCTGAAAGCCAGAGTGCTAGCAAAGAATCAGGTCTTTCATGCAAGGACGAAGCACATTGATGTTCGCTATCATTTTGTGCGAGAAATTCTCAAAGAAGGGGAAATTGTCATCAGAAATGTTCCAACTTTGGATAATCCTGCAGATATGTTGACCAAGTTGGTGACGAGAGCCAAGTTTGAACATTGTTTGGACTTGGTTAATATTCTGCGATTTGGAGCTGGCGCTTGACTGCGCCAATATGAAAGCACCGCGAGTCGTCTGTTTGGGTGGAGAAGATTTGTGTTCGGTGGGATTTGAAATTTTTTCAAGGTAGAGATTTGTTGAAATTTGCCAAAATTTCTATCCCACATCGGTGGGTTAGCAATAGTTGGGGGGAGTTGCTACCTATAAAAGGAGCACTCCTCCCTCATTTGTAATACACCTCAAATTGTATTCTCTTTTCCGTTTAAATATAATCGGACTCTACAGAGGGTGCTCGGAGACGTAGGCAATTTGGCCGAACTCCGTTATCAAAGTCTCGGGTGTGTTCTTTCTTTATTATTTATTTTGTTCCGCATTTATTTCTGGGTTTATTTTCTGTTGTGATATTGTATTCAATATTATTTGCGTGTTTGGTAGTAGTGTTTTGTACGGTTCTATTGGGTGTTTTTATATTATGATAAATACACCGACTGATAAATTCTGTTACGAATCTGGTATTTAAGATAGACAGTGTCCCCGCCAGTCTTTCCAGAGAATTTATTTGGAGAAGTAATTTTATCGAGTAGACCCCGTTGAGTTAACTCTGAAATTACTGAATTCATTTCACTATTTGAGGAAAAATTACCCGATTTTCTCAACACAGAGCTCACTCAATTACATTAATGTGTGCTTAATTTCAATAAAGTGGTAGATATTAAAGGAAGAATCAAGATTTGATAGAAGTAGAGGAAAGCTAACCTAGAGTTAGAGGTGGAGTACAAGCACAAGAAGACAATTGAAACTAAGTGGAGTCCTTGATATATAGCACTTACTAATCTTTTATTTACAGCGAATAAGCATCTAATATTTGGTATATACTTTTTGAATAACTTATTTCAAAAAAAATTACCACATTGATAGTTTAGGTGTTGAATCATGTATCATTCATCATCACTTCCAATGGCCTGAAGGGGAACAGAATAAATTTCTGAATATTAGGGAAGAGACAAGGTGATATTACTAGTTGAGAGATAGAGAGAGACCTTGCGAATGGCATTTGCCTTGTCAAGAATCGTCATTCCTTGGACATTAGTAGAGGTCCCTGATGGCTCAGTTGGTCTCAGACTCATTAACTGAAACCACAACATATAAGGAGAGGCAAAGGTTGTTATAGTTTCTTGTAAATTGTAATGCAAAAATCTATGAGCAGCTCACTTTTGTTCTAATTTGGTTGAGGAAATTGTTTTCATCTATGTTCTTGTCCCCTTTAGCTTCTCCTTCGGCATCTGACTTCTCAGAATAGAAAGGCTGCATGTTAAAAAAACACAAGACTTAACTTCAGCCAGACTTACAAACAAGGAGTTTAAAAATTAAAATGCTAGACCTTGCTTTTCTGCTCATTTGCAGTCTCCGAATCTTGGTCATGATTCAAGGGCGCAGGCTTATGCTGAGAATTTGAAGACGCTGCATGCATAAGATCAAACGCGTTGTTGGACATTTGAGGCATCGTGTCATGACTCTTTTCTGAAACCCACCATTGAACAGGAGGTAGAGGAGGAAGATCAGGAGCTGTTGCAAATTCTGGCTCATATTGGAATGGCTGGTTCTCGATTCTGGACTCAAACTGCTCAGGACTTGATTCAGAGCCATCTGATAAAGAAGGTGATGTTGCTCGGAATGTCTCATCGTCTGAGTCTGAAGCAACATTCAGCCCAGTACTGGAAACCTCTGGAACTAACTGAAATGAAGGCAATGCATCTATACTGCCATGATCAATGATGCCTCGCATGAATTTCGGCTTCTTTTTTGAATTCACAAAGCCACCAATTGGTTGGACCGATATTTTCATGTGAGAGAGTGGAGGAGATGAACAAGGATCTTCATTTCGCCCATGAAGCATTGCACAGTTCTCTTGAGAATTTCCTACACGAGAACCAATGCTTTTTGCCTTGATGGGATTCAAGTAATCTCCAGTCATTTGAGCTGACAGTCCTCTTGATTTTTCTTCTTTGGTTTTCATGGAGTAACTTGAACAGATTTCATCCTTACTGCATCCTAACTCATTTCTCTTGTGTGAATTTGAGTGTTCACACATGCCTGATTTTAATGCAGAATAATCTGTTGGTTGGCAAGGCGAAGTATTGCGACCTACATTAGAGGGTGATTGCATTCTGCAATGTTAAACATTACAAGCTTAGCACCTCAATCATGATAAAAGTGCAATGAATACTTTTAGTGAATAATCCCATTGTTTTCATCACAAATTCCCATTGCTTTCCACTTCTGATTTCCCATTTCAACTTTCACTTTCAAGCACCAAACATACAGTACCTGGAAATGAGATACGCAAAAGATGCATTGCGTGATACTTCTCCATTCCTCGGGCATGGACTTTGTTTCTGCCCAAGTTTCAGCACAGCTTAGTTAGATGTATTTCCTCAAAGTTCAGATCAAGAAGGTTTCCTAATCATTGCTGATGAAGATAAAGTTCAACTCTAAGAGTAACTACAGCAGTTAAAGATATACAGCAGAGACATGGTGTTCTGAAATACTACTTCATAGCTTGTACTCCTATTACCTCACTCTTTTCTGACTTGTTAAACTTTTCAACTTTCCCATTACTTGCATCACCAGGTGCCTTTGATGCAAAGCTGTAGATAGTTGGATCTGAATACCTTTTCAAGCATGATCCAGGACCACCAGGGTCAAACCTAAGGCAATAATAAACTTCATTGTATAGCCGATATGTGGATTACGATTCTGTATTTAGGAATTAGGAGTATATATACCTGTCAAGCAAGTGAAACTGTGGAGGGCTACGGCAATTTTCATAGAAATCCAAGATAAACTGAGGCATGTCACTATATACAAAAAGATTTTGTTCATATCGAGCTGGAGTTTGCCAATTGAGACC
The DNA here is from genome assembly GCF_004379255.2 of Salvia splendens. Classification (NCBI taxonomy): domain Eukaryota; kingdom Viridiplantae; phylum Streptophyta; class Magnoliopsida; order Lamiales; family Lamiaceae; genus Salvia; species Salvia splendens. Next base: position 24,062 of record NW_024599002.1, on the reverse strand, counting down.
TGTAATGTTATACTTCAATAAGAACCTATGGAAAAGAAGTGATGCCGAAATAGTTCAAGATAAAAGCAGCCCTACTATGAAAATTTGGTTAAACAACGTTATTAGTAACCATACCAGCAGTATAAGCTAGGTGTAAGTGGTTCTGTTGTGCCAATACATTTTTCTCAACTGGAACCACTTTTGCTTCAATCCGGAGCACACGAGCCATCAACTCTCGGCTTCTAGAACATGTTACCACCACTTCTTCCTGCAAGCCGTGAAAAACTTCTGCTGCAAAACTACCACATACAGAGTTTAAAATTGCGTTTGTCTATAAGCCTTGATGATGAATATGTAACAAACTGAGCGCTTATATCTCTGTTTCCCAATTCCCATCCCTGGCAAGCGGCAAGCACATGTAAATTTAATAAATGATTCACCGTTTTCGGATCGTCAGAAATGTAAAAGCAGGTAATTGGAGAGAAACTTTCAATTGCTTCAAACCACGTTAATGTAATTTACAAGAAGAAATTGAACGGCAAAGTTTAATTTGCAGAGCTTGATATGAACTTTACTACTACACCTAATTCCTTTTTCTTCAGTAGCTTGATATATGGAATACAACATTCGTGGATCAAATTCAGAAAAACTACAGGAATTCTCACGATAGAAAACTCATTTCCGAGCTAATATTGCAAAAGAAGCAACAAATTTCTACCAGAATAAACTAGTGAACAAAATTACAATCACTGGCTGATAGTATAATACAATTTGAAAAAGGTGAAGAAAATGAAGGATCAAACAATTGAAAACACTTACTCAGCGAGATCACCGAGCTGGCGTAAGAGCCCGACGAGGCCAGCAACGGCGACTCCTTGGAGAATATCTTTAGGCTCATCGTTGTTCGCCTCAATGTACATCTCTGGAGTTCCCAATCTGTACTGATTCCTCACCTCCACTCTCGCCAACGGCATCGTTTCGCACACAAACAAACTCAGAGAAGAGTAGCAGCAGAGAAATTGAAAATTCTCCCTCTCTGATTGTGGAACTATATCTCCTGAACAACAAATGAAGGAGTGCGCAAGGAATTGTGGTGGATAAATGGAGGGACGTATGAACCGATCAGAGAGAAGAGAGAGAGAGATTCGAGTGAAAGAGAGAGGTAAGTAGGTGGGGGACTGCACCAGCTCAACTGCAGAGATAGCGAATATCTGGTGAGTGTGTGTGTGTGGGCGCGCATATACATACATATGATATATAAGCAGCGCGCTATATTGGCGGGCGGAAGAAGACATTGGTGAAGAGCGTGGACATGGTCTGTGATGTCGAAATTACGGAATAGCCTTGGGCTTTGAACGATATGCTGGTGGCCTATCAGAAAATGACTAAACTACCCTTCCGAGCTGCATTGCTTAATCTAGAGCGGGAAAGATATACCCATATATCAAAAATTGGGAATATTACTTTTCTGTATATCATAAAACTATGGTATACTATGGCAATGATTTACCGATAATACTGAAATTTCATATCATGCCAAATATATACGGTGCAAAATAATATTTTTGGTGTGTTGATACTCCCTCCGTTCCACTCTAAGTAAAATATTTTTTTTTAGGATATTTCACTCTAAATGACATATTTCTAAATATAGAAGTATCATTTTTTCTACTTTTTCCTTCTCTCTTACTTTATTCTCTCTATTTAACTCACAAAACAACACTATATAAAATCATGTGCCGCAATAGAAATGCTCCATTTTGAATGGGACAGAGGGAGTGTTTCGGTATTTCGCAACAGGTCCAAAAAAATTACTCATACCGACGTTACTGTATATCGAAAAATTCAGATAAATAACAATATGATTATTACTCATACTGACATTTAGTCAAATACTACTCCCTCCGTTCCATTGTAGTGGAGGCATTTCTTTCCGACACGGAGGTTAAGAAAAATTGTGTTAAGTGGGTTAAGTAAAGGAAAAATAAAGTACGAGAGAGTACAGTAAGTGAGAAAAAATGTGTCGACTTTTACTAAAAAGAAAAATGACTCCATTACTACAGAACTATCTAAAATGGTAAAATGACTCCACTATTATGGAAGTGAGGGAGTATATGATATGCCAATTTCAGTGAAGAATTATGTAATGATCCACTAGTTGAATTTGTCGCTACATGTTTAGTAACTTAGGATCTTGGACTAATTTAGTTACATTATTTTGTAGAATAAATCTTAAAAAATATTATTTTATTCTTTTTAAAAAGTACATTTATTATATTCAAAAAATAAAAATTGATAAAACTCATTATCGGCCAATAATATCTACACACTTCCTTTCCCGCCACCGCATCAAATAAGTAATGAAATAAATGGCTTGTACTAGTAAGTAGGAGTATAATAGGAATGTACCATTATCATTGTATGTACATTTTATGACACCTATACGTAAGCACGTGATGGTCCAAAATAATTTCATAGTACTTCTACTGCCAAATAAGTATAGGACTATTAATTTACCTCATTGTAGCAAAAAAAAAAGCGATTGCATTCCCACATTTCGACCCGACATTATGTGAGGGTGTTCAATCAGGGTACGCAGTAACCCGTTAAGGGATATTAATTTACCTCATGTTTCTATTGCAAATGCACAAAGTACAAATATCACTAGATAGATTAGTATTATTAATCAACAACATTATAATATGAATATAGCTGTTCTGAAGACCATTCATGGGCCCCCGAGCAGAGTTACAAGCAACACCTAAGTGCTATCACATTCCTTTTCTTCAAAAGAGTAATAAGTCTAAAAGAAAAAATGAGATAAAATTATATAAACTACAAAAAAAATGAACTGGCTATCCTTAATCATAAAATGGCATGATATATAGAGACAAACAGAGCCAAGACTTTCTCTTGTGGCTCTGGTTTTCTTTGCAGAAAAATCAATCATATTTTAGACCCATTTTTCATTTCATCTGATGAATTTATGCAAAAATCTTTTATTTCAACTGCGTGGCTTGAAAACAAGATTCTTTTTATTTCTATGGACTATAGTTGTTCAAGAAGGTGTGTGGCCCATTCACTTAATGGACCAACTATTTGTATAGCCCAAGCAAAAATAATTTTATTTTTGTATAAAAATAGAAAATAAAAATAATTTAGAATAGCCAAAAAGAGTTAAATAAAGCATAAGCACCAATCCTAGGAAAACACTTTTGCCATGACGTCATCCTTGTATGATTCAAAGATATTTTGGCACCTTTGATGCAAAATTGTGGGCTCTCACATGGGGTTGGAGCGTATTTATATGGCCCAGATTATAGATATATTGTCATAGGATTTGGGCTACTTCAGACAATATTTACCAATCCGATTATGTTTTTTAAGTCAAGGGTACATTGATAACATTTCTCATTATTTAGTCCTCAACATCAAATTCAGACATACTCCTACTCATTATATGAAAAAAGTATATGAAACAAGAATCATTTGTAGGCAAAACAATGCGTTCTGGAGGCGAGTTTAAAAGATAACAAAACAATTACTTTCACACGCATAAAATATGGGATTAGTTTATGACTTCTAGGTCCCAATTCTAATTAATGGCAAATCTAGAAAATGGAACTGTGGTATTGGACATGGTGAAAAAGATCATCACTTGTATCAGAAGTTATAAGCAGTGCAACTGCCATAACAGGTGAAAAACCAAAGTACACCCCAACACCGAAGACTTGGGGGTGAAACTAGCATGGCCGCGGGAGGTTGACGTCATCTCTAAAAACCGTGTTTTGATTCCATGTTGTGGCTCAAAGCACAGCAAAGAATGTTGTTCCATACAACACTCCCTCTTGTACTTTGAGTCACAATACCGGAGTAACAGAGTTTCCAATCATCATAGGACTGTGAGCCTGGTCGGTCAACTGACCACAACTAGAATTTTCGTTGACTATATTATACACTTATAATTTGTACTATGGAATGACTCCAAAACTAAAACTGAGTGAAGAATCTGAATTAATCGAATCAAATGAAAAATGACATTGAATTAATCGAATCAAATGAAAAATGACATTTTGTTAGGATAGTTTATTTCAAGTCAAATATCTCATTCAAAGTGATTTTTTTCCTAAAATTAACACAATTCTATTTTACATTATTATATTTTTTTAACTTATTCCCTGACCATTTAACATTAGTATCGCATAATAGAATATTTTTTTAATGCAATTTAAAATATTTTTGGGTCTTCCTAAATAAAATTGTGAATAATTGCATGGAAGCACAATGAATATAGGCGGGGCCCGAGATGGATGCGTAAGACAAGTGGAGACGAGGGTGGGGCCAGCCAGTCACGTGGAATGACAAGTCTTTTTAAAATGTCCCAATTAAAGCATTTCCTATCAAACATTACCCGTATTTTAATTTTCTAAACGTCAAATATTATTCCTCCTCCTTTCTACTGACACAGACATGTCATCAAAATTCTCTTTTATTTCCTCTTCAAATCTTCAATTTTTGTAATTTAATACTTTATCATAATGGAATATGATCATTAAAATTGGAGCACGTTCATACCATTTTTTTTTATAGGAGTATCATAACAATCGTGTGTATGGTCAAGTAGAAATCTTGTTTTAAATTCAGAATTTTAGATTTTATATGTAACTTAGTTTGGATATTACTGCGAAAGTGATCTTATTTTAAAATGGTTTACTATTACTAGTATTCCGTATTAATTAGGCTATTTGGCATGTTAAATTCTCACACAAAATTCTCATTTTTCAGTTTTATGGAATAATTAATGAAAATGGGTTCAGAACAAATTTACTGAAAATATAAAAGTGAAGAAAAAAGAAGCAAAGTTAGTTATACTACTAAAGTACTAAAATATTAATATAACAATAAAAAAGTAATTAAGATCGTGGGTGTGTTATATTGCTAACTTATCCTTAAATCACTAACTACAATTAAATGATATGCATTTGATCATAAAATCAAGGCTTAAAATCGTGTATCAATGCAACGCTGCAAAAATATCTGGGTATTAATGTCAATTAACAAAAAATTAGTTATAACTAACTTTTAAAAATATCTCTAAATTTTAAATAATTATAACTATCTCAATTTAAATTATTTTTTCACACAACATATATCAAATTGAAGATAATTTTATTAGGATTCCAATAAGATCTCAATTGCATATGTTTCGATGTCAAAATTTGAAAAATATTTAATGAATTTTCGTAAAATTTTACTGGCAGATAATGTCAACATAGCAATCATAATATGTCAATATAATGCATATACAATGTCAATGCTAAATTGTGTTCACATATTCAAGGAATTGTATTGAAATTTTTTATATACTATATTAACAGTTTTTCCAAAATCCTAAATTTGATGATTCTTCTTATTTTTAAAAATTTAAATAATAATAAAATGAAATTACACGTGGCAATTTATAGACCACTAGATTTCTACAAATCTTATGGTTTTAAATAAGTTGTAGTTAGGAATTAAGAGGTGAGTTAGCAATTGATCACACCCCTTAAGACCGGTTTATACTAAGTTTTAACTTTTTACCATAGTACACTTAATTAATTAGGAAATTAAACACGGATTTAGGCCATCCACAACGCTGTTGCTATATCGTTCCTTAAACTATTATTTACGGGTCTCATTGTACTTTTTAACTCCATTTCTTAACTAAGGAACGGAACCTGCAACCCTCCGTTTCTTAACCGTTCCTTAAATTACTATTCATTCAATTTCATTTTTTAATTTTATTTCCAACCAAATTCAATTAAAAAAACACACTTCATTAAATAAAATAAACTTACAATATAAAATTCGTAAAAAAACTTAATGTAATAATTTCCTAAAAAATAAAAGTACACAATTTAATAATTTCATCCGCCAAAGTTTGTCTAAATGTGCCCAATTAGATCCTCTTGGAGTTGGGTGTGGGCGCTGGAGTCGTGTGTCCTTGCACGAATAGATAACTGTTCTTGTATAGACGGATGCGCTCTACTTCGAGACGGACTACTTGCGGTTGAGCTTCCGGGGGATTCGGGGTCGAACCAATTTCCCGCATCGGGTCCTTCGTCTTGGACAATCATGTTGTGTAAGATTATGCACGTATACATGATGTCGACCATGTTCTCTATAAACGGTAATATTACCATTTACATTTTTTTTTAAATTTGATTTTTTTAAAAAAATATTTATTGCGTCATCGTGACGACGTCCACTCGCGGGCCGGCGAGTGGGCGTCACGCATGGCCTAGGAGCTCGCCACGTCGCCTAGGCGCGTGGCGAGACGTCTCGTGCCGCGTCGCGTAACGGCGGGTCGCGGGACTGGTTGGGAACGGGCTGGCGACGGAACGGCGGCTACAACGCGTTTCTCCGCGGTTTCGTTCCTCCGGAACGGAACGCGAGCCGGTGGAGAAACGCGTTGTGGAAGCTCTTAGTGGCTCAGTTAACAAAATGTCAAATTCAAAGACATCATCAACCAAATAATACATCAACAAACAAAATGCCAAAACAAAAAAGAAAAAAACCGTACGGCAAAGGCATATCTTTTGAAATTATGTTTGTGTGGCCATTAAGATAGCAGCTTGACTTTAGGGGAAATGCAAATTTTTTATTTGGAAAATAGAAAAAGTAAAGAACTGTTAAATTTAATGAAAGCGACTCGGCAACAAATTAGATTTTTATGTATATTAATTAGTTTGTAAACATACATTTATGTACGGTGTATTTAATTTTATAAACAGAAAATTGCGTAAAATTCCAATGTCTATAATTTTTTGGGAGTTGTTATCTTTATTTGCTTATTGGATGCACTTATTCAAGTTGATACTCTAATGATCTTGAAATTTTAGAGTAATAAGCTTTATATCAAAATGTGTCTTGTCGATCGTTGATAGCTAGAAAAAATTGATATAGATAACAACTGCATTTTATTTATTTAATAACGCAATTCATTTTTTTAGTTTCTACTGTATTTTAATTTTCTAATTCATATAATTATGTTATAATGCCTATCTTTAATTACCATAATAAATCTAAAAACTTCTATTTCAAATAGTGAAAGTCGTAGTAACATTGAAAGTAATCTACTTTTTGTATACAAATAATTTTTTTTATGAAATTAAAGATAAAGACTTTGATTTAAAAACCATATTCAAGAAACTAAAAGATCAATTATAACTTGAACTCTAAATGAGTATAATTATTTATCACACCGTCAGACTAATTTTTTTTTATAAATACTGACTCTATGAGAAAGACCAAATTAAAATAGTGTAACTGATATCTTTGGTGGTCCTACTAAATCTTGTTAATAATCAAAGGAACACTCCGTATGTCCCCATTTTTCGTTTTATTAAGCCTTACCAAAATAGGGACACATTTTTTTAATATTCTGAGATATAATTTCATGAATATATTTATATTTTAGTTGAACTTTTATATATAAAATCAAATATGGCCAATTTTTATTTATATTAGTTAACATAGAAAAATAAGAAAATGCAATTATTCCTATACTCATATAAAAATACTGTCAAATATATAAGTAAACAAAAAAACTAGGGTCAAGTAAAAATCCAATCTATACATTCCTCCAAGAAATATAAATAAGTAAAGGAGTACTTTTTTTAAAGATAAATAATACTATAGGGTTAAGAACTTAAATAATTATGACTTTATTTCGGCATGGGTACCTATATAACGTTCTGTAAAAATGTCAAAAAGATATGAGCAGAATATTTGACTTTTTATAATAACATTAATTTACGATTTATAAGCAAAATAATGGCGTTTCCATAACATTAATTTAGTTCTTGATCAGATTACTACTTTGACTTTTACTTTATTATTCTTAAGTTGGGATCTGTATTTAAAATTTATACTTAGTAGATTAATTTCAGACCATATAAATAAAATTTTTGATTAAAAATGTTTGTAATGGCATTCATTGAGAAGCCAACCTTAACGTATCCCCTAATTAATGACCTAATATGCAATTTAATTGGTAAATATTTTTCAATTAAAAATTGGGAGGGACCATGCAATTTTACAGGATAACCTTGACGTATCTAAGAATATTTATATTTTGAATTAATTATGCAGTACAACTAAGTAAGATCCCCAGATTAAATAAAATATGATTTCTTTAAGTAATAATATTGGATAATGTAACAAATCATTTTGTACGAAAACAATATAGTACTAATATATAAACATACCATGTTACCAATTTCATCATATTTTCCCTCTAAAAAAATCACATTATCACTTTATTAAGGATAAGTGGTTTATTAACCCTGAAATGGTATAGTACCATTATTATGTCAAAATAGAATTATAGCGTAGAAGAATATTTATATATATAATCAGGCTATAGAGAGTGCATGTATTATTTAAAATTTCAAAGTACAATCCTTTTTGACATTGATATTAATGTTTGTGCATTAGTTCTGTAGACAATAAATTTGGCAACACGTACATATATCCAATTTGACAATTGCATTTATGTCGACCGCGCTTAGACAAAATAAATCCCCCATTAATTAGATGAATAGAACTATAGAGTTACCTAACAATAAATTAAATATGGATTTCTACAATTACAATTATTATTTATCTTCACTATATTCATTGTAGAAAATTATTCTTTCGCTCATCAAACAAGAATTTTGGGTCCGTCATCCATGGACCAAGGATTTTTTTTTAAATTTTTCAATTTTAAGAGAAACAAGCTATATTTTCTCAACTACAATTTATATTCCACATAAGTCAATCAAGCTGAAACAACTAATGGAGTACTACATGCTTTTCTCTATAATCCCAAAACTATCAAATTAAATAATTTTGGCCAAAATCAAATCGACAACTTGTTGGACCTTAGGAGTTGGACCGGAAGGTAAGAAACATGTTTGCTATCTTCCGATGTGATACATTACTTACTCCTTTTCCCTTGGGTTTCTATATTTGTTTGATGCGTCTCTCTCTATTAAATTTGAATATACAATATATTCAAATATACTTTACACTCATGTTGTTTTTTTTGTTTTTGCTGTGTTTTGGATTTTGACTTAGGATTATTGCTTTGTAGATTTTCACTCATCATTATGTTAGTTTTGAAACCTTTTTTATTATTAAAAAAACTACTCTTGTTAAATATACTTTACACTAATGTAATTATTTTATACTACTTTGTATTCTCTAATATATGAATAATATGAAACTACAAAAATATCAAAATTGATGGGACGCATGGACTGAGTGACACCACATTAATTAACCAAAAAAGAAATTGTGAAAAGGCAAAGTTATCGGACATGAGAATCTCACCTCTAGATTTTCTTTCGTGCTATTCAAATTTGGATGTTTCATTCTTAATCAGATTTTATACAGTATGAAGAAATAAACTAAAGATAATATTTCTATCTATAAAAATATAATGACCAAAAGAGTAATTCATTCAAAATAATCAAACGCAATTTCTGATTTTCATACATGAAAATCCTTTTGTAACATTAAGAATATAAAGAATAGAAATAGGGGAGCATATGTTGTAAAGTTAATCATATTATTCTCACATAAAATGATCTCACACGGATAATGAAATCCCAGCAACTATATATGGGAAGATGCATGAATTGAAATGGAACATTTATTAATGGTTGGACCCATAACTTTGGGAATTCTAGCTCCAATTTTGATCCTATGTGATTCTTGATTTATCATCTTTTAGGCAACTCTCAGCATTTCTCTTGAATCTGATTCATCCCTGTGTTTTTTTGTCTGGGAATATTAACATCATATAGAATTTACCTCAGACAAATATAATTAATTAAATGGTACTTACGCCTAAAATTATAAACTTTGTTAATTCTGATTTATTCCATATTTTCAAATTTTGAATTATATTTCATGTGCTTTTGATTTATTCCACACAAAGTTTCTGCTAAATCGAAGTTGAGATGGCATTTAAGTGGTTAATCAATGTTTCTAACTGAATATTGAGTAATCCCATATTGAAGTCAAAACTACAAACTTTGGTTGACATTTAGTTTGTCCCCTAACTTAGGGATTACGGTTAAATATAAACTTTGTTAGTTCAGATTTATTCTATAATTTTAATACAAATGTTTTTCCATGTAGATTTTTCCGTCCGCCGCATCAATTTTTATTTAGCTTAAAATTGGTCGTCATGAGAAAAATCAAAACTTCGTGGATTGTCATTTAAGTTCTAAAAGATGAAATCAAATTGGGACGCAGAGAAAAGACTACTCGATCATGAATTAAAGGGTGATGTCCAAATTTTTCTTACTTGCCCGGACAAGTATGCAAAGACTTACCTAAAGCTAGAAGATGGTTGGGACACAAATAAAGTATACCTGGTGAGTGTGGCTATTCAGCTTTGTTGCGGATGGTTGTCCTTTGTTAGTGGTCTTTTGCTTGTCAAGTGCTCTTCTTAGGCTTGTTTTTTTTTGTGGTTGTAGGTTGTGATTGGTTTGTCGATTTTTTGCGGTGTTTCTTTACTTGGGGAGCTTTAGTTTTTATTCAAGCTTTTGTACTCTTTTACTCACAATATGTGAATGGTTTGAACCTTTCTTTTTATTAAAAAAAATTTAAGTTCTAAAAGTTACAAAATAAATAAAATTATAAATTTCATAATCTTAGAAGTAATAACTATCCTTTAATTAAAACACTGCATATTTATAGATAACTTAAGAATATTTTAAAGTAGACATTTGAATTGAATGATTTAGAATCTGAATCTTTACTACTTCAAATATTGAAACATGATCTTAAATATAAAAAAACGAGGTAATTATTGGTGTCAAACAAATATTGTTCCATTACATAGAGTTATTTTTTTGGCACAAAGATTAAGAAAGAGATATATTAAATATACTATGTTGGTCCCAAGTTACTTTGAGTCCTTTTATTCACTAAAAACAAAACATCTAATTTCACCTACTTTATTCTTTCTTTTACGTTACTCTCTCTTCTTTCTCTTACTTTATTCTCTCATCTACTTTATTTAACTCACTAAGCACAATTTTCTTAATGCCTAAAAGAAACACCTCAACTAACGTGGATGGAGGGAGTGTTAGGTGAAGAGATAATAAATTAGGAAAGATAGAATAAATTGAGTCATAAAAAAGTGTTACTTTTTGCTAAATAGGGAAATGACTCTACTATGATGGAACGTCCCGAAATGAAAAAATGATTCACTACTATGGAACGGAGGGAGTATTTTATTAACGTGAATACGCTTTGTAGTAATTCTAATTCGTGCATCCCTCCAAACTTGAAAATATGAGCTCGTTTGTTGAATTTTCTCGCGCGTTGATTTACTTGATTTAGAAAATACTAAACGATTAATTTCGAATGTTAATGCAGTTTATGCTTTTGTCTTGGTAATTTTTCATCTGATATTTAACAGTGACTTAATTTATTTTAATCATAAGAGCATCTCTAATGGCGGCGAGTGGGCCAGCTAGCCGATTTCCGGCGCTCGCCGGTCCGCTCGTCGAACCATTGGAACCGGCGAGCGCCATTTCGGCGGAAAAATCGGCTAGCGCTGGCCGATCCGCGAGCGCTCGCCGCCATTGCAGGCGGCGGACCGGCGAGCGGTCGGCGAGCCAATTTAATTTTTTTAATTTTCGAAACACTATATATACGCGATTTGCACGTCATTTTCATTCGCACCACTTGTTTTAGCGAGTACTCACTCTATCTTAATTTCTGTACAAGGTCAACAACGGAAAATGAGCAACGTTGGTGGTAGTAGTGGTGGTAGTGGTGGGGATGCTGAGGAGTACGAACGTCGAATGAACGAAGCGTTAGAGGTCTATACGAACCGTGAGATTGATCGGCTGATGTAGAGGGCCTTGCAGCCAGCGGTACCTCGACCACGACCAATTGTCCACCGCCGAACAGTGATTGAACGTGATCACGTAGTTGCACATCAGCGCCTATACGCAAACTACTTCGCACAGGAGCCGCGGTTCAACGACAACCATTTCAGGCGTCGTTTTAGGATGAACAGAGCCCTGTTTATGTTGTTAACGCCTTGGAGAAACGATATCTGTATTTCCGCTTCAGGCACGATGCGGCTGGCATACCCAGCCACACACCTATTCAAAAGTGCACTACGGCAATCAGGCAGTTGGCCTACGGAGGTGCGGGAGACATGTGGGATGAGTACCTCCACATCGGTGAGACGACTGCCCTTGATTGTATGAAGTATTTCTGTGAGGGCGTGATTGAAATTTTCCGTGGTCAGTACCTTCGAAGCCCTACTCGCGAAAACTGCCAGTATCTGATACAGATGCACGGGGAGAAGCATGGGTTCCCGGGTATGTTAGGCAGCATAGATTGTATGCATTGGGAGTGAAAGAACTGTTCCGCTGCCTGGAAGGGGTTCTACAGGACCGGCTACAAGGAAAAGAATCCCACGATGATCCTGGAGGCCGTTGCTGACTACCGGCTATGGATTTGGCATGCGTATTTTGGGATAGCCGGGTCGAACAACGTCCTCAACTCGTCGGCCCTTTTCAACGAGCAGTGCTAGGGCGTCGGTCCGGCCATCAGTTTTGTCGCCAACGGGACCCAGCATGATATGGGCTACTACTTGGCGGATGGGATATACCCTAGGTGGCCCGTCTTTGTGAAGACTATCAGATGCACATCGGATGAGATGAAGGCCTACTTTGCGGAACGCCAGGAGTCGGCGCGCAAGGACGTGGAGCGCGCATTTGGTGTGCTCCAGTTTCGATGGGCGGCAATTAGGGGTCCAACGCGTTTGTGGCATATCGACTGCATTGCTGATATAATGTACGCCTGTATTATCATGCACATCATGATTGTCGAAGATGAAGGTGTACGACTGACTAGTTGGGCCAACGACGATAATGAAGCCGGTCCAAGCCACGGCATAGCCGCCCCCAACGTACGAAATGGGGTCCCGCACGATGAAGCCGGCCTCCTCCAAGCACATGCCGACATGCGCCAAGTGAATGCTCATATTCGACTCCAAAAGGATTTAATTGAAGAGTTGTGGGCGCGGAGGATTGCACTGCGTTAGTTTTTTTTTTAATTATGTAATTTTTTTAATGTACCTTCTTTTTTTAAATTAATGTAATTTTTTAATTAATGTACTTTTAATTTTAATAATATAATTGAATTTTCTCGTATCTGTGTCGTAAATTTAATTCCGTATTTTGTGTGATTGTCAATTATTTGTTTTATATATTAGGGGTGATGTGGTTAGGCTATTGCTGGGCTATTTGTTTGTCCTGCTGATGTGACAGGAGGATTTTTAGTGCTGATGATGTGGCAGGGGGAGTTTGTAGCTAGGCTATTGCTGGGCGAAAGCCACTGAAGATGCTCTAAGTATACCCAAAAGTGTACAGAGTTAGCAATTCATAGTATCGTACCCACATGGTCAGCATAAGTACCACAAATCAATCTCAACTATTATCTAGATGAATCAAAAGGGATTTGGATTTCCAATTCTACTAAAATTAAAAGCATAAGCAATAATTAAAGCAATCAAAAGCAAACAAGACAACTTAAAACAAATAAGAGCAAATAAAAACTAGAATTCAAGAATGGGGGGATAGAATCCTACGGGGGTAGATAACAACTATTCTATGATCTATTAATTTCCAAACTATTTGCAAACTACAGAATAGCTATCACAGATGTAAAATCATATCTTCTCTCGAAGCATACAATTCGTAGATTGCTACCTACAACCGAAATTTCCTATTAAATTAAGTGTGGTATTTTGGGGGAATAGAATCATGTGGGTTAGATAACAACTATTCTATGATCTATTAATTTCCAAACTATCTCCAAACTACGGAAAAGCTATCACAGATGTAAAATCATATCTTCTCTCGAAGCATACAATTTGTAGATTGCTACCTACAACCGAAATTTCCTATTAAATTAAATGTGATATTTTGGTATTTCGGTATTTGTCCTATGAAAAATAGGGCACAAGTTTCTAATCCACGAACAAAGATACAAAATTAATCTTTATCTTTTCTAAATCTCAATTTAAATCAAATCCTCCAAATATCATTCTATCACATATCACATATCACATGACTCTTACTTTCTCCGCTCACACTATATTTATTTACTAATCATTACTGATGTTATTCTTAAGGTGAGACCATTTATCAGTTCACAATACATTAAAAACCACTTTTATTAAAATATATACATTTCCATTAAACCTATTTTTGGGAACATAACGATTATTATTTACAATACATACAACGCCAATATATTTCATATATCTCTTTAATTTCATTTTCTCTCTCTTGCTTATGAGATTTTATTTAAACACTTTACTTCTTAAGTCTTAAAATATTTGTAATCTACTCAAATAAGTATAAGAGCATCAGCAGCGGTGCTTGCTGGGACGGACGGCGTCCGTGCAGCTGGCACGGCACTGCTGTCGCCGCTGCTGCACTCCCGCCGCTGGCACGGCGCTGCTCGATGCATCGAGCACCTTCGTGCCGCTGAGCAGACTACGTGGCGCGTTTCTATTAGACAACGGATTATCCGTTGGAAATTCATTTTTTTAAATCGAAGATAATACCAAAAATATTAAAAAATATATTTTCATATTCCCAAAAATATGGTCGTTTTATTACTGTTTTTCTGAATTTTTTTTATTTTTTATAAATTTTTATTCTCAAAATCATCTATAAATACACACATTCATCATCCATTTTTCACATCAAATCATCTCTCATTCATCTCTCATTCATATTTTTTCATACAACTCATCTACATCATCCTCTCTCACTCAAACCCTCTCAAATGGATTTCATCGATATCATGACTGAAGCGGAGCGCGAAGAACAAGAATACTATGAACAATATCATGCCGCCTATGAAGCCTATGTCGCCGCCACTACCCCCGCCCCTCCTCCTCGACCAACTAGATCAATTCACCGTTACATCCCTCGTGATCGGGAGGGAGCCAACGAAAGGCTCGTTGCCGACTATTTTTTCGACCAGCCGCGGTTTCCGCAAGATTACTTTCGGCGCTGTTTTCACATGTCAAAACGGTTACTTATGCGTATTGTCAATACATTGTCAGCCCGTGTTGAATACTTTCAATCAAGTAGAGACGCAGCCGGTCGACAAAGTCTCTCGGCATTCCAGAAGTGTACTTGTGCCATCCGACAACTTGCTACTGGGCAAACAGCTGACCTCTTCGACGAGTATTTGCATGTCGGTGAGTCAACTGGAATCCTATGCCTTCAAAATTTTTGCGACGGCGTTCGTTCTGCTTTTGGTGAGGAATTCCTTCGGGCACCCACCACCGATGATTGTCAACGGTTGCTTCGTCTTCACGAAACAGTCCACGGTTTTCCTGGTATGCTTGGCAGCATTGACTGCATTCATTGGAAGTGGAAGAATTGCCCGACAGCTTGGAGGGGGCAACACTTAAGCGGCCACAAAGTGGCGGCCCAACACTTATCCTTGAAGCGGTCGCCGACTACTGCCTATGAATTTGGCATGCATATTTCGGTATTGTCGGATCCAACAACGACTTGAACGTCCTCTATTCTTCACCACTCTTCAATGATGTTTTGAATGGTGTAGCACCGACGATAGACTTCACCGTCAACGGATATGCATACCACATGGGTTACTATCTTGCCGATGGTATCTACCCAATGTGGTCGACTTTCGTGAAGACGTTCAGCAATCCACAAGACCCAAGACGGGTTCTATTTGCGCAGCGTCAAGAGTCTGCTCGGAAAGACGTCGAAAGAGCTTTTGGGGTCCTTCAAGGCCAATTCAACATTGTGAAGGCCCCGAGGGCGGCTAACTTTTACGACGATGATGAAGCCGTAAGCTCAACCGTGAGGTCTCCCCCACGTCGAGGTGTGCATACGACGGTGGGCGAGAGGATCGAAACAAGAAACACAATGCGCGATACCCGAACCCACACTGAGCTACAAGAAGACCTAATCAAACACAAGAAAGGCAAAATTCGGCTACGAGTAGTGGGTTTTTTTTAATTTATGAATTTAATTATGCAATTTTTTAATTTAGGGATTTTAATTATGTAATTTTTAAATTTTTAATTTTAATTATGTAATTTTAATTTTTAGGATTTTAATTATATAATTTTTATTTTTTTTAATTAGTAATAGTATTTTTAGGATTTTTAGGATTTTAATTATATAATTTTTAGGATTTTAATTATGTAATTTTTAATTTTTAGGATTTTAATTATATAATTTTTTTTTTTTTTTAATTGTAATAGTATTCCGGGTATTTTTAATGCATTTTAATATTTTCAAAATTTTTATTTAATTGAATAATAGAATGGTGGACCTTTGAGCATGTCCTTGCGGAAGAGTATGAATGTGGGTGTTGTGCTCTTACCTAAGAGCAGAGAGTAAAAAAGTAATAAAAGTGGGTCTGTGCCCTCATCCGTGCTCTTTAGCAAGAGCACGGATGAGGATGCTCTAACCATTTAGTGTTCTAGTTTCAAGGCCTAAGAGCATCCACAACGGCGAGCAGGACAGCATTCGTCCGTCCGTACCAGCAGCACGGAGACCTCGTCCGCCGCTGCGCTCGCGCCACTGGCACGGCGCTGCTCGATGCATCGAGCACGTCCTTACCAGCGAGCAGGTGACGTGGCACGCGCTGATTGGCCAACGGCATAGTCGTTGGCAATTTGATTTTTTTTATAAAAAATCAGTTTTAAAAAAAAATGATTAAAAAAATCCACTTCCCCAAAAAATTATATCCGTTTTCTACACACTTTTAATTTTTTTCATTGTTTTCCCCCAAAAATACACATTTTCATCTATAAATACCCCCACTTTCACACCCAAAAATTCACACCACACTGCACAATTTTCATCTACATTCTCTCATTTCCATTCTCAATAATCTTCCACTCCTACAACATAACAATGTCCGGCCATGACGATCACCCCCCGGGCTCCCACGGTTGGAACCCTGATTGGTTCGGTTCACAACCGTTTTCTAGTCCGGAAACGGAATATTCGGCCCCTCCTCAAACCCAAAGTTCGGGAGATCCGGGTGGCTACCGGCCTTACCCGATCGACTACCAAGATGCCCCCGAAGGGCTATACGGGTGGACACCCGAGCCTAGAGCGAGATCAAGCTGCCCCTCCCAAACTCCGACTCCTCCTACTCGCGGTGTCCGCACACCGTACACTCCGGCGGAGATGGAGCAATTGTTTAAGGCGTTCTTGTCAATCTCCGAAGATCCGGAGGTTGGCACAAACCAACCCGGCGATCATTATTGGTGGCGCATAGGGATGTCAATGTAACCCGAACCCGCGGGCCGGCCCGAATAACCTGATAAAAATACAGGATTAAGGTTGTAATTTCGCAGCCCGAATTTAAAATCGGGCCATTCGGGCTGACCCGTTCGGGTTGTCGGGTTAGGCGGGCTGACCCGTTCGGGTTACGGGTCGGTCCGTCCGGTTGAAGGCTTCTGCACAGCGAGCAGTTTTTGTAACGGTCATAACTTTCTCTACAAAGCTCCGATTGAGGCGTGCAATATATCCACTTGAAGCTCTTTCGAAGACGAAGAGAATGATATGTTTAGAGGTTTATCAGACTTCAAAATCGCGAGAAACATTGACTCAAACAAGGCTGCTGCACATCCACATATTTTGTGTACATTTTCTAATCCATTTTCTATCATTTCTCAACATAGATGTAAACATACCAAAATATAGAAATATAATCAAAATCATCCAAGAAAACCCTCTAAAACCATGCAAAATCCAAATACGTCAACCGACTATATAAGATCACGAAAAAAATCACTATGTGGTTCATGGATTCATAAATACTCGTATATAAAAGCTTTCTTTTAGTATATTTCCAATATAATAGTGCAAAGTGTTTTGACGCCGCTTCGTCATTGAATTATGTGTACTTTGATGATTCTTAAAACAAAGATAAATTATTATTTGACTTATTTACAGCTGGAATAAATTAAATTTGACCAATCATAATTCAAGAAAACTTAGAATTACTCCAATTAGCTAGCATCTTGATAATTCACTCTTTAACTATTCAAAATATTTTTGTTACATCTACGATGCACCTCTAACATTATGAAAATTTTATTTAATTTTCTACGAATTGATTTATGTTTGAATTTTGAAACAAAGTGTTGATTTATGTTTTAAATACAAAACATAAACATACTATTGATAGATATTTTTGTAAATAATTATGTAATGAATAAGTTATTTAAATTTAAATAACTTAATCTTTTTTTAAAATATTAAAGAAAATTAAAAATACATATTTCATTGTTGAATGATTAATTAAAAATATGTATATAATTAAAGAAAATTTAAAATACGTATTATTGAAAATATTAAAAGAATTAAAAATACGCATGCATTGGCCCGAATAACCCGGTGGGTTAGCCCGAAACCCGAAGGGTTAGGGTTAGGGTCGAACCTTTATAACCTGAAAAAATCATAACCCGAATAGCCCGTACCCGAATGGCCCGACAACCCGAACGGGTTGGCCCGATTGACATCCCTAGTGGCGCATCTGTCGCCGGTACAATGAAAACCGGCCGGCGGGAACAATCGAGCGCAACGAGAGTATGGTGCGCAACGCCATATACAGAGCCAACGAAGAAATCCAAAAGTTTCAGGGGTATTACCTCCAGGAAGAGCGGTCGGCGGGGAGCGGCCGGAGCGAGGTCGACATCATCAGTTCTGCCTTGTCGACCTACCAATCCATGAACTACAAGCCATTCAAGTACCTCAACATTTGGCAGGAGACGCGGTTTCATCCGAAGTATAGGGGAGGCGTAACATCCTCCTCTAGCGGCTCTCCAAACGGTCAAGGTCGGTATCCCTATCCGACACCGGCTCCGAAGACGTGGCTAGCTGATAAGTCGTATTCTAGGCCTAGGTTACGGGTCAGTATGATGTGCATAATTGAATTATATCTGCAAAACTAGTTGCTTAAGCGTGCATGGTAAGCGTTCTAGCCAGTAGGTAGAGTTTCAGACACTTCAAGTGAAAAGGGCGTCAGGACGATTACGTACTGACCAGTATACATGCAAAAATGGATCGAGATGGAGAAGGAGGATAGCTGGGACTGCTCAATCACAATTAAGGGCAAAGAAGTCATTTCATCGCAAGGTCTTACCCTAAAAATCAAGGGTAAGCCTCCCTATAAAAGGAAGCCACTTGGAGAGAAAAAGGTAGCTTAGGAGGGAATCATTCATCATCATCACTCTTAGGAGAGTTCTCTCGGAGTTCAGTCCTTCAGCCCAGTCCTGAATCTCGTTCCTCGCCACTGCCATGGTCACTTGAAGATCTAGATGTTCCCGGAGTTCCAGATCGTCCGTTCCAGCCAGCAGAACCGTAGTTAGAGATATCATCGCCCGGAGTGGCAAACACTTTTATTCGCTTTCGTAGTTTAATTTACTTGCTTTCCTTACGTTGGATCTTTGTTGCTTTTGGATATTTTCTGTTTTTGAATACTTGTGGAAGATTCGAACGTGTTTATGATATGAAGTTGATTTCCGTTTCAGTTATGGTGTTGATTTCTTTTCCTTCCTATTCCGCCTAGTTAGCTTAGATCTAAGGTTCCTTGGTGTTTAAGTGCTGAAATTTTCCTTTATTTGTTTCCGTCAAAATTCCTTTAGTTAAATGTGGAACTATTGATCGTGAGTGAATCGCTGCATGTGAAGTCTTGTTTGAGTTCGTTTTCGTTTTCCTGCTGACCAGTACTCGGAGTTGCATTTTCTGTGTTTTGATTTCAGATTTGGTGTTCTTATTTGTGGATCTGTGTTCGCGAATTGATAAACTGTGTTTCCGTGTTGAATCTGGAATTATTTTCTGATTTTAGTTTGTGTTGTTGAAGAAGATGATGTCCATGTCTAATGTTGGGGACCACTTTGCTTTTTAGATGTTTTTTTGCTTTTTTGTCCTTTACTTTTAGTTATAACCTGCAGATCTGTCAACCTAGTCACCATGACTACCACTACCCTCTGAATATTCTGTCTAGCCCAAAATAGAATCTCGTACCTTCCAAATATTTCTGTTATAAAAATGTCCCCTATTTCCACGTACACAGCTGCACCCCTACACTTCTTTCCCATTCCAGTCAGTAGAAATTACCTTTAAGTTCTTGCCTAGGTAGAGACTCAACCCGAGCGTGGTAGCTAACCAAACCATCCAGAATATCACCACAATAGTTTTAACGCACCATCTCTGTGGGATTCGACCCTTACCACCACTATACTGATCAGTAGAAGTGGGTTGAGGAATTTTTGAAACCAGGGTCTAGGCTTAGTTAGGATCTCTATCCTGATCAGTAGGATATATCCTTGCTTGAACGACACCTAAGCGCCCTGAGGTCCTTTCACTAGCCAACTTGGGTAGCCCCGATGCCGGCCCGAGCGGTTCCCAACGCCGACCGCAAGGAAGAAGGCGGCGGCCAACCACTGTCGCGTTGCGACTCCATCCGGCGATGCTCCCGAACCCGCCGGCCATGATATTTGGTCTCCAAAAACAATTGGGGGTAGTGCCGCCGGATGAATAATTCCACGGGAGTATTTTTATCCTTTAATTATGTAATTTTTAATTTTTAGAGTTTAATTATGTAATTTTTATTTATAGGAGTTTAATATGTAATTTTTAATTTTTAGGATTTTAATTATGTAATTTTTATTTTTGGATTTTAATTATGTAATTTTTATTTTATTTGTAATTTGTAATATTATTTCGATTTTTTAAATGAATTTTAATATTATGGAAATGTTTTTATTTAAATTGAATAATATAATGGTGGGACCCTTGTGCTCGTCCTTGCGGAAGAGCACGGCTGTGGGGTGTTGTGCTCTTACCTAAGAGCAGTAGAAAAAGTGGGCCGGGTACAACCGTGCTCGTTGGCAAGAGCACGATTGTGGATGCTCTAAGCCTTTTCCATTGTAAATGTTTTATCCAAGAATAATGATGATAGTTTCTTACCAATTCTGGATTCGTATTATCTGAAAATCTATCTTTCTTCTTTTCTAGATACTCACTTTTTTTCTTCCTTTTTTTTGAAAAGTTCTAGATAGTCTTATCTAAAAAATGTACCACTACTATTTTTATTTAAAGATAATTTTCATCTTTTCTTAATTGATACTCCTTGATTAACTTAATTTAGATCGTATGAAAACAATGCAAAAAACACTTTATGCATAGCCTTTTAATTTGAATTTGTTCGGCCCAAATATGATACCAATATGGTCCCGTCAAATAGGATGGAGTAAAGAAATATTGCCGACTCATTTCTTTTAGATACACACAAGTTCTTTATTTTTTGTAATGTTAAGCACATTCCTCTAATTTCTCGTTTAACACATATTTTTATTTTAGTTAGTTCCCAATAATTGATTTACTGAGAGCTTAAACAATAAAAACGAAAAAATATTTTTACTTTAAATTAACTTCATATTAACTTTCGATTGAGTTTTTTTGCGTTAATTGTCAAATAACTAAATTTTACTTATCAAAAATGAATTATACAAACAAAAGCAAGTACAGTACACTATTAGGTCATACTCCATCCGTCCGCATATAGGAGTCTCGTTAGAGTTTGTGTGCATATTTTTAAAAATATTACTACTATAAAGAAAATTTGGTAGAAAAAAATAGTGAAATGTGAGTCTCAAATATTTTATATACTCCAAGTTTTATAATAGAATGTGAGTTGAAATTGTTAATGGAATATGAAACTTATTTATCATTTATAGTAAAAGTAAATGAGACTCTTATTAGTAGACGAACCAAAATTGAAGAAATAAGACTCATAATCACATACAGATGGAGTAGTTTCTATCTTCCGGGTCCTTACTTAGCTAATTTTCGATCAGTAAATAGATAAAAGTCAACCTCTCCTTTCTAATATCTCCTCTCCCTCTTCATAAAAAACTCTTGAAAATTATGATTTGACCAAGGTCTAATATCTCCTCTCCCTCTTTATAAGAAAACTCTTAGAAATTGGTTGTTTATATTTTATTGTATTTCTAGCTTTATTTTCTCTTAATTCAACCCACTATATAACTTCGCATAAAATCTCATGTCGAAAGCGTTTAACTTTAAATGTAATGGAGAGAGTAATAAAATTGTTACAGCCTCTCTGTATCTTTGAACTGTGAGAGCATTTGCCAGCTTATATATGCTGGTGGATTCAAGAAAAGACTTCTTCTTGAAAACATTTCTAAAATTGCACAATTTTAGAAGTTAGGTACCGAGCTAAATTACCACCCAAAACTTACCGTTTCAAGTTTGGTAACTATTTACATTGTACGAAACATATATATTAATGGTGGCTTTATTAGAGACAGCTAAAGGTGAAAAAGATAAGTCATCATGTCATCAAATACACCTCTAAATTAAGACAACTACGTACGTACACAAATAAAAATTGATGATGGTGTGATTCCTTTGACCATGTCAGTTGTCACGCATTTACATAAATATAAATGTACAATTTTGTTTAGCTCAAAATTAACAAACAAGTAGTACCACAACTTTGCTCTTTCTTACGGATTAAATCAAAAACAGCTAATTCAAGTAAAACTATATTTTTATTGCCCCCTTAACTATTTATATTCTTTTTCAGGTCCTTGGAAGTTTCATTTTATTGCTTCTAATCACTAAACATTTATTTTTGTAGCAAATAGACATTTTTAATATGGATGAAAAAAATTTGATACTAAGTACTTGGCTAGCATAGTTTTTTTTCTGGATACTTCAAATTGCGCCTTTATCTAAAATCAACCAGTAATGGAAGAGTTAATCAGCAGTGGCACCAGTAAATATAATAATGATTATGATTAATGATGGCGGCTTGAATAATTTGTCCAACTATTTAATATTTTATATTGTAGGTGCATTAGAAAATATTTTATTTCAAGATCGTATCTGGTTTGAGTGTTCGTGACAGGTTGACTTGGATATTGTTTCAAATAGTCTAGGCAATGCTCACGCAAATGGATTTTGATTGTGTGCAATCTCCAAATTTTGATTAGCCGTAACTTCAATTTCCAACTCAACCGGCACCGTAATTATTTCTTTTCTTCTCCTAACCCTAAATTATCATATTCGATTATTTATTAAATAGTGCAATTGATGATCCACAATAAATAGTATATGGAAGTCATACTCAAGTCAATATACCATTAAGACTTTGAGATATTTCACAACAATAGTAGGACACTAAAAGCTTGCAACAATCGACTTCTCAATGGGCTAACATCGTCATTTATCATAGTCATGTTGATCGTGTCTGGTTTATTTCCCAGATCACCACTCTGAGTTAGCTCCCAAACATTGTCGTCGATCATGTCTAGGCCTTTTCTCATAATACCATTTGAGTCCTTAACAAGATACTCCCTCGTTCTATGTTAATAGAGTCATTTTACTATTTTGGGAAGTTCCAAGTTAATTGAGTCATTTCTATTTTTGGCAAAAAGTAACCATCTCTAACTTTATTCTTTCTTCATTTCTCTTACTTTATTTTTTCTTACTTTATTCACCATTCACTTAATTACACATTATTCTTAAACTTCGTGCAAAAAAGAAACGCCTCAATTAATATACCAATATACCAGAGGGAGTACCATATACCAATAATAATTTTGTTCGATCCAATTAATATTCCCTCCGTTCGTGCTTAGGAATCTCGTTTGTCATTTTAGTCTGTCCGCAATTAGGAGTCTCGATTCAGTTTTATTATAAATGATAAGTATGTATCGCACTCCACTAACTCTTTTCAGTTACATTTTATCGATCAACTAAACTGGAACTTATAATCGTTGATGTATGGTGTAAAATATTTAGGGCACCCGCAACGCTGTGCCGTTGCGGTTCTTATGCCGTTCCGGGGGAACGGTTCCGCGGCGGCACGCGTTGCAGGCCTCGTTCCGTCGCCATTCCGTTCCCATGCCGTTCCCATACCGTGCCGCGTTCCGTTCCGGAGGAACGCGGAACGAAACGTTCCGCCACGCG
>NW_024599001.1:0-33000 GCF_004379255.2 Salvia splendens | reverse complement strand
AATGGTTCGGTATTCACCGATTCCTTTGTCACAGCAAGTAATTGTCTTGGTTTGGCATCGATCGATTTCAATCCATACTCCGTGAAGAGTCCTCCAGTAGGTCTCCAGATCCATCTCTCCCTGGACGATTCGGCTGGCCTTGTCCTCCAAATCGTATATCATATACGAGTCCGACGTGTTCTGATATGTCACCGCGAGGCTATCCCAAATTGCCTTTGCGCTTTGGTGATGCGCAAAGTCTGTAACGATCTCGATCTCCATGTTGTCCACAATCCAGGAGAAGACCACTAGATCGGTCTCTTCCCATTCTAGATATCCTTTGTCCGTCGATTTTGGTGGTTCTGGCACTCCGGTGATGTGCCGTAGTGCTCTTCTACTCCCGATAGCGACTCGCATGAGTCGAGCCCATAATGGATAATTCCTCCCATTCAGCTTGAATGCTACCACAACATTCTTGCTGGCTTTAATCTTCTGATCATCGTATTTGACATCTTTTTCTTCTGTCATTTTCAGGTCCGGTGGTGATCCTCCGCCTTCTGGCCGAGATAAGGTACACGGCTCTGATACCATGTTGAGAAAGGATCTTTTATCATATTAATCGTATCACACAAGAATGAATGTTACAGGCTTAAATAGGAAGAGCCAATATTTACGTATGGTAAGATATTCTATGATTTACCCTAGCTATAATTCCGGAAAAAATACTTCTAATTGATTCCACAATCTTTGTGCATCTCCCTTGATTTTAGCTTGATTCTTCCAACAATACGTATAACTTTATAGTATAATATTCAATTTTTGCTATATTAATTTAAATTCAAAAATCTATTATGCATATTTTATTATTCATTGCTTATTAGTCCAACTTCAATGTCCAATATCTACAACAAAAAATAAAGGTAAACAGACAACGAAAATGGAAAAAAAAAAAAAAAAAAAGGAACCAAGTGTTACGTGTTAACAATCACCCAACAAGAACGTGATGATCAAAATGTTACTCAACTAAAATTACAAAATTGTGCAAACAATTTCAACCAGTATGATTTATCATATACCAATAAAATTTATACACCATTTTGTACAAATAATAGGTGGAACACCATATACAATGAACTAACTAGCCTATGGGGTTTTGGGCTTGAACAACCCCAGCTCTAATAAATTGAAATATATCAATAACACTATCCTTAACAAAGAAAAGAGAATTTATAGTGCTACTCACTCACTCACCTCCATGGATTCTTGGGAGAAAAAATAACTGTGAACTCTCAATAACTGATCTGCAAACTCTCCAATGCCCCTATTCTAACTACAAGATGCAATGCTACAGTTTCAATCCCCAAAGACCAGCTGCAACGGGGCGAGAACTATGAGAAATACGAAGCCATCCAGACTATATCAGATAATAAAATGCAGTTCACATGTGCTGCTGGGGAAGAAAAGGAAAAGGGGCATTAGTCATATATGGCAATAGATTATCTAGAAATGCATAGCACCATCATCTCCTTTTCTTTTGAATGCATGAAGTTGGGTGTTTCTAGTGACAATATGACAAGAGAGATGTCGGCTATTTTTAGGTTCTATGTTTACCTGAACTCTCATATTAGCCAGTGAAAGGATTAGAAGATGCAAATCCCAATGGTACTGGCAGTGGTCGCTTCACAAAGGGATGATTCAAGAGCTCGGCAGCTGTTGACCGCACATTTGGGTCAGCTTGTAGACATTTAAGTAAGAAATCTCGTGCATCGCTGGAAAGAGAATCGGGAATAGGTGGTCTCTCGCCCTTTCCTATCCTATACATCGCTGGCATCTGTAGTTTCAAGGAACAGTCAATCTCGGGAAAACCGTGTTTACTTAACAGAGTTTAGAGAGAGATAGCCACCCAACAAACTTCATTTGACTAGTTTGCTTAAGAGAGTATTTTGACAACTTTATTCTACCAAGAAATCAATCCATGTTGTATTATATGGGACAACGGTTTTTAAGGTAGATTATTAGTAACAATCTAAAAGGTGACTTTATGGGTTAGAACAATATTAAATCAGGTATCCATATCCCCACATTGAAAAACCCCGGGTTAGCATCTAAAAGGAGGAACTTACACATTCCATATCCCCATATGGAAAACGCCGGGTTAGCATCTCCAATACAGTGCACCCCAGGCTCCATATATCTGCCGCAAGGCCATAGCCCTGGCTCCTAACTACCTGCAGGCAGCCATGTAGTTTGATAACTATAAATCGTAGGACCAAAAATGTTTCATTACTATGTCGCTCTACATTGATAAGGGAGAACATATTAAAATTAAAAGGCTAAGCATGGATATGTTAAATTAAGTAGCAAGGCAGGGGTGACAAATAATAGTTCAATGATCAGTTCATAGTTCAAACCTCAGGAGCCATCCAGAATGCCGTCCCCTTGCAAGATTTGACATCATTCAACTTAGTTGCCTGCACAATGAATCATAGATATGTCAGTTACAATGAGAAACACTGTATCATATGTTTCATATGCTGAGAAATGTCTCAATTAAAAGGAGAGAGAAGGGAAAAACAAGACAGAACCTTTGCAAGACCAAATCTGCAAGTTTCACCAACCCATTAGTGTGCACCAGTATATTTGCACACTTGATGTCTCTGTACCAAAACACGTAATGAGAGTACTGGAATGAGGACTACAAAATTAGACGCCACATGCTTTCTTAAGCACCTTAAGAGTTCATTAGTAGTACAAAATCAATGTTGTATTGAATTCAAAATCAGTAACCTAGAAACCACATCTCTTTGGGAAGATAATTAGTAATGCAGAAAGTACAACTGTACAACACAGGAATAATAAAATTACGAGAGAGTTGCATGAAATTAGATCCAAACCTCTAAAAAGCATTGAGAGCGTAAAAAGGGCCCCGGAATTAAAAGAACCAAGATAAAATCATATCAAAGTACAAGCTAGAATGCACTGAAAACATGAATGCTTTACAATTGTAAAACATGTAAAACACAAGAAAACATTTCGACGAAAAATCATACAATTGGAAAAAACAGAAATGTAAAATAAGAAAGATGGGTGATTACCTGTGCACTACCCCTTGGTCATGCAGATATTTTAAACCATGAAGAATCTGTCTTGTATAAGCAGAGACTACGGAGTCTCGGAGGGTATATTTCTGGTAAAGGCTCAAAAGGGAGCCTTTGACAACAAGCTCAAGAAAGATGTAGAGATGTGAATCATCCTACAAAATGAAGAAAATAAAATAAGTATAGAGATGCAAGAACTTCTTTGCAATGTCAGAAGGAAGGGATCAATATATTTCCACAGCAGCTTCCAAAAGAAAATTACATGAAGAATCTCAGAAGTAAATGGATTTTTTTTAAAGGAAAACAAAAAATATGAGGGTGTTAATAGTTTTTAAATCTTCTTAAATATATTACTGGTGAGTAGAAATGAAACTTTTGGTACCTATTTCTTTAGGTTATATAAGGACAATAGGCCACTTGACAGCTCAAAATGTGTGTGTGCGTGCATGTGTACTTTAGATATGAGTATATAAAAAAAGCGCAGGGGCATATGAAATCCATTATCCATAGACTATAGTAGTGCAGAAACTGTACATCATGATGTTAATAGTAATCATACTAACAAACTTTAGACAAAAAGCCAAGAGTTTACCTTCTCTGTGCCATAATACTGGACAATATTTTCATGTTTAAACTTCCTCAGAAGTGCAATTTCCTGGACAGACACAAAAGATTGCAAAATGATTATAAGAAAAAGGTTCCACATATATCAAGACCAGCCCATTATTACACTCAAGGACTACATTGTTCATGACCAATATCATTACAAGTGCAACTAAACCTGTTCAAGTTGGGCGACACGCTGCTTTCCTTCTCCCCCTTGATCAAGCAAAGATACTTCCTTGATAGCAAAAAGAATCCATCACTGCAGCAAAGCATGTCAAGACCAAAGCATAAGCCACATATAATATGCCGTCATGTAATTGCTAGTAAAAGGATATCTACTATGCTACTAATACTCATAAGAGACATTGATCAAGCTCCAGTCAGCAACCGGGGTGGGGTCCCCTAGAATCATGATTTTTAAAAAGAAAATTCCACCTGACCTTACACAATCATGTAAATACCCAAAGTATAGTGTTCAAGAAAGCCACTAACTCACTCTATCCAATTTACAAATAATGGCAGCCCAAATACATGAACATATGGCTTCGTGCTCAGATGAATACTACAATTATTTTTGCAGTGATAACTATGAAAGTAAGAGGAAAAGCAATTAACACATACTCAGCAATTCCCTCATACACAGATCCAAATGATCCACTGCCCAAGAGATCACCCTTCTGCCAAGATGAAATAGCACGTCTAAATCTCCATTCGGCGAAACACTTGATACAGGGTCTGTTGTAGTACTTGAGGAATCATCATCATTCGAGCTTGCTGTGAATGAGCACGGTGCTGAGAGAACAAAGTTTTCTTCCCTTGCCATTCTCCTTCTTCTTTTATCCTCCTCGCCAGCATCCTCAGTCCTATCCGAACGACCTTGCTCATCCAAGACCTGCAGTCTTCCATCGTCTGGTCCAAAATTTCGGAAGATATCCCAAGTCGAGCAATCTTGGTCAATCACAGGTAATGACATAAAAGGCGGTGGCGCCAGCAGGCCGAGAAATGGCGGCCTCACACCCTAATGCCACTTCCACGGAATTCGTTCGATCTAGTACTCAAATTATCATTTGAAATTCCATCATTTACCCTCACAGTATCAACCATTGCACTACCAAAAACATTAGCCTTATCCCTAAAATCACGAATTCCCTCGGAATTCTCACTAATTACTTCACCGCTGTTACCAGAACATCTAATTAAGCTATCACTTACTCCCAATTCCCCTATTTGGCAAGCCAGCAACCTCAACATCACCAGAAACTTCAACAGCTCCATCACTAACCTTCTCGATTGGCTGGCTGAAACGGACTGGAGCAGAAGATGATCTAACTTTCATCACTTCATACTCATCAGGCGAAATAGAGAAATCATCAACCCCGGAGAAACCTAGGTTTTTGCACATAATCTCGATCTCGCCGTCGACACCTTCAACCCTAAAGCTCCGCCTCCCGCCGTACAAATCGAGCGAGCGCGTGCGCAAGGACTCCTCCGACGCGGTGTAGTACGACGACGAGGAGGAAGAAGGGGCCGAGCCGGAGGACGGCGAGTAACAGTAGTCGATGTTCTTCCTCGCGTTGTGGCGCTCGAGCCTCGGCTTCGAGCCGGCGGCGCGGCGGCTCGAGCTGGAGCTGCCGCTGGAGACGGAGTCGGAGTCGCTTCTGCGGCCCTCGGAGCTGCTAGCGAAGATTTTCTGAAGGCGATGCATTGTGATCGCACGGAGCAAAATCCATCAATCGGAAGCTGGTGAGCCGGTGAAACTGGTAAATTAGTTCTCCGATTCCATTATCTTTTGCTTTATGCAGTTTTGGATTGATTTGTTTGAAGGTTTATACGGAATCACACCCTTTTTAGCGGGGGAAAAGGGTTGAAGACGACAGACAAACGTTGAGAGCTGAAAGATATTTGGAGCAGAGAGAAAGCGAGAAGCTGAGAGAGAAGTGGGAACGCGGTGCCAGGTGGAAATTGAATTAAATTATAATTTGGCTACTAACTTTTCTAAATTATATTTAGTCTTTTTTGTTTTTATTGCGAACTTTCCTTTTTGAAGCCATGTAAAAGTTACCAACTTATCCATTTAATAATGACGATAAGTTACATAATGTGGTAATTTCTATACTTTTACTATCATCTTACTTTGAAGAGTAACTCAATCTTTCACTCATTTTTAAAGAAGTGACTTACTCACTTTGCATATACTTCAAAAGAATAAAATATACAGCAAAATGTCATCCATATTTGACTCAGGCCGGTTTTAAGAAATTTGGAAAAAGTAGGTGAAAAAAATAGTAGAATGTAGACCTCACATTTATATATTAGTTTTATAATAGAATATGAGTGTAATAAGTTAGTGGAAAGTGAGGTCCATTTATCAAAAATGAAAAAAAAACAAACAAATAAACAAAGTGGACAACATTTCACGGACGGACCGAAATGGCAAAACTGGACAACATTTCACGGATGGAGGGAGAGTAGTACTATAAATTTTTTAAAATTAAATTGGTGTTAGATTGTCAAGTTAATTATGTTATCGGAGAAAGGTAAAAAATTCATAAGACAAAACTAATATTACTTGGTATATCCCGATCTCGAAATTAGACAAAACTAATACTACTACTATTTGATATTATCTCGATCTCGAAAGTTTCATACTTTTTAGACACGGTCTAAAAAGCGAATAGTAGTTCATGATTTTCGGAGACAAAGGAGAGGAAGTATCTAATATTCGATATTCTTTTGATATTTAAAGAGGATCAATAATAATTTTTCAACTACTCTCGTGCTAACCTCAAACCCCCAGCTTATTGATTGGAGGTAAATATTCGTTAATTGAGTTGCACTTCATCATCACCTAATACTTAATATTCGATATTCATGCACACATTAGACCTGAACTCGTACTCATTACATGTAACGTTAGTACCATATACAAATAATTCGTGATATCTCCATCCGATTTGACTCCCTGCTAAGAGACTACTTCTCTTAACGAGATTACTCGATTGATCACGTACGAAACACACACAATTCCGGACCCCACGAATAGGGTCGGCGGTTACTCTCTCTCGACTGGCACGGAGGCTCCCTTCCGTCAGCAGTTAACTAGGGTTTGTTCTATTACGCAAGTAATTTGGGCAAATAATTCTCATTAATTGAAAGACGGAATTAATGAATGTCCAATATATAATCTAAGGACTCTAGGGTTAGTTCGACCTAATCCTATTCATCGGGAAAGAACCAACAAAGAAAACCCGACGGAGCTTATAATTCGCTCAAATAAATAATACGTTCAGCACAAAAATAAAATAATAAAAACATAAGAAAACAAAGGTACGACTCTAAATAAGGAAATAAACTAAACTGCACTTTCTTGACGACGACGATCGCATATTTGGCGACGTGGTCGTGTAGACGCTCTGGTGGCTTCAGCCCCTTTTTCGGACGGAGCTTCCTTCCTTCCACCACTACCTCGTTCATCCTATCTTCCACGTGTTCCCCCGGATCCTCCTCACTTGGTGGCGTCGGCTCCATTGGTGCCTCCAACGATACCTCTTCACTTCGTGCTTCCTCCTCTTGGTAAGCCGGTGTGCTAGGTGTGCTCGTAACAACTCCCCCTCCCTTAGAAACCTTCATATACTCAAGGGGAAGATCAGGAAATCGCTTACGGATCAGCGACATCAGCTCCAAGAAAGGTGACTCACTGCCATCGGACCATCTCACCAGAACGTGTTTCTACTGCCTCCCCATTATACCACAAGATTTGAGAGGCCAAGATCGCCACCGGGGTGACCAATCGGTCGGTCTCCCTTGAATTTGGAAGGTAGAGGCACTGTCTCGTAACCCTTCACAAATACCCAAAGCAAAACTTACATGGAAGACATTATGGATTCTACTCCCCTCTGGCAGGCGTAGCTTGTATGCTACCGGTTCCAATACATTGCAAGATCTCAAAGGGACCATAGAACCTCTTTGCTAATTTAGCAGAGATTGGTCTCACCGAATGCTAACGGTAAGAGCGTCTGCTGCACGATATGTAATCCCCTTCTTATACTCAATACGGAATTTATACCTCATTAGCTTCCTTACATAAAGTTGTTGATCCAGCATCTGCACTACCTGTTGAAGTAATTCTTTCAAGCTTTCTGGTCGCTGCGAATCACAAATTCCATGCCCAATAGATATTGTCGCCATTTCTGCACAGCCTCCACAATCGCGAATAGCTCCTTATGATATGTAGACACCACCCTGCGTCGCGGCCCCCAACTTGCGACTGAAAAAAGCTATCGGGTGGCTGTCTTGAATGAGCATCGCCCTAATTCCTACATCTGACGCATCCGTTTCCACACAAAAAGTCTTGTTGAAATCCAGCAAGCTCAATACTGGTGCGGTAGCCATAGCGGCCTTCAAGGCCGAGAACGATGCGCCTGCTACAAGGTGGCTAGGCAAAAGAGTCCTTCTTCAGTAAATCCGTCAGAGGCCACCGCGATTACTGCATAGTTAGCCACGAATCGGCGGTAGTAACCTGTAAGCCCCAAAAAACTGCGCAACTGCTTTACATTCTTTGGTGTAGGCCAAGCGGTCATCGCCTCTATCTTCGCCGGGTCGGCCTTGAGAAGACCTTCAGTAATCAGATGACCGAGATACTCCATAGTCGTGCTGCAAAAGAGCACTTCGCCAACTTTCACGAAAAATTGATGAGTGTGCAGCAAGGGACAATACCATCCGTTAGGTGTTCGCAGGGGGTCTCCGGAGTGGGGCTGTACACCAAAATGTCATCGAAAAATACAATCACGCATCGTCGGAGAAGTGGCGGGAAGATATTATTCATTGCGGTCTGGAACGTCGACGGTGCATTTGTGAGACCGAACGGCATCACCAAGAACTCGAAATGGCCATCATGAGTACGGAAGACCGTCTTAAAAATGTCTGCCTCGTGCATCCCTGATCTGGTGATATCCCTAGCGCATATCCAATTTGTAAAGAATATCGATTTGCCATATTCATCGATAACTCATCTACCGTGGGGATTGGGAAAAGATCAAGCATCGTTGCCAAGTTCAACGCCGCGATAGTCAATGCAGAAGCGAAAAGAGCCGTCTTTTTTTCGAATTAGCAATACCGGGGATGAAAACAGACACTAATAATCCCTTGCTCCAACATCTCCTGCACTCGTTCTATCTCATTCTTTTGAAAGTATGGGTAGCGATATGGTCGTACGTTTACCGGTTGTGTGTTGGGCAACAGATGGATCTTGTGGTCAAAAGCTTGGCACGGCGGCATACCAATCGGCAGATTGAAAATGCGGTTGTGCGCCTGCAACACATGGAGAACCGGCGCCGGCAAATCTTGGGGAAATTCGGTCTCGGCCGATAAGAGAGACCCCACTCTGTCGTCGTTGTCCAAAGGTACAATCTCGTAGAACTCATGAGCCGGTGAATACGAGGCCAGCAGCACCAATGACTGGAGCGAGATTTGTTTCAGGCCCGGTATGATCCCTCGCAGCACAATCTGTTTCTCGTCCTTTTGAAATTCCAAGGTCTTTTCCACAAAATCTGCATTCACCCGGCCTATTGACTCCAGCCATGACATTCCTAAAATGATGTCCGGTCCATGGATGTCCAAAATGTGGAGGTCAACCAGAAAACAAATCCCCTGCATATTGAGCTTGGTACGGCGGGACACGTGAGAGCACACCAACGATGCGTCGTTTCCAACATACACGCGAAATGGCTGTATCGGAGTCAGGGATAACTATAGTAGCTCCACCACCTGCGGATAAAGAAAATCGTGCGAGCTACCGGTATCGATAAGGATGTGGACCTCCATGGATCCAATCTCTCCCACTACTTGAAACGGTTTTGATCTTTTGTTGTCTGTCAAAGCGTGCAGATGAGAAATGTCTACCGTAATGACTTGGTCATCAAACTGATGTGTCCCCTGGTTACCATCCGTCTCATCCTCACCATCTTCTCCTACATAGCACAATAATTTTACCGCACATACGTTTCCCGGGGAATATTTTTCCGGGCAGTGCCAGCACAACCCCTTCCGTGATTGCTCCGATTTCTCTGCATTGGAAACTCGGATTGGAGCTATCCTGAAAGCTGCAATTTCAAGGGGAGATCTCGTCTTGAGAAACAACGAAGTAAGCCGAGCAGAAAAGCTGGGCAAACTCGAACCCACATGGGAAGGTCCGTATCGGGTGTCAGAAGTCCTCGGCAAAGGGTCTTACAAATTGGCTCACATGTCAGGAGAACAGGTACCCCGAACATGGCACATTTCCAACCTCAAAAAGTTCCATTTGTAAGAGACAGTCCGGTCAGTCAGTCTTGAGTCCTGTTCAGTCAATGTGCTTTATTTGGTTTACTTGGTCTTTATTTGTCTCTATGTGCTTTTTATTTGTCTATATGTGTTTTGTCTGTCTCTGTGCGTGTCGTCTCTTACAAATGTTACTGAGGTATCTTGTTCTTCGAAGGCTGATCCCCTTCTAAGAACATATACAAGCCAACGATTGTGAGTCAAAGCTTCTACAGAAGATACAAGACCACAATTCAGCTTAAACAAGCAGTTCGTCTGAAACGAACTGCAATAAGCCAACGATTGTGAGGTCCAAGCTTCTAAAGAGGATACAAGACCACAATTCGGCTTAAAAATCAAGCACTTCGTCTGAAACGAACTGCAACAAAAGTCCGATTCTCGCGATAAAACTTGCCTGAATTAGGACAAGGGAAAGTCCGATCCACGCGATAAAACTCGCCGAATTAGGACAAGGGAAAGTCCGATCCCCAAATTAGGACAACGGAAAGTCCGATCCGAGCGATAAAACTCGCCAAATTAGGACCAAAGACGAGTCCGGTCAAAGATGTTTATTTCATCAGCCCAAAGACGAGTCCGGTCAAAAATGTTTATTTCATCAGACCAAAGCCAAGTCCGGTCAAAGAAGAGTTCACTTCATCAGACCGAGGACAAACATCAACTTACCCCGTACCTTTATCCAGAATGCCGAAGTGATTCACTTCACTTTTCGGGGGGGGGGTAGTGATGGAGTACGTACTAAACAAGCCCAACAGCAGCAAAGCCCATCAGCCTAAAGCCCAAGAAAGAGTATCAGTTCGGCATGACTAAAGAGTTCAGTTCGGCACAACCAAAGAGTTCGGCCCCAGCCTACAGCTCGGTAAAAGCCAACCAATCAAACTCTGCTCTCAGGTCGGCATCAAGCTCTACTCTCAGATCGGCAAAAGCTGCTCGGCAATAATTCAGCAGTTCGGTCTCAGTATTCGACCGAACTAGGAGATAGTGGACTCATGCAGGATTTCCACCTCCACTACACCCACGATCTATTTAGTGGTGTCAAGCAGTCATTAACTCATGCAGGATAGTGGACCCATGCAAGATCGCCACGATCTCCACGACATCCACTACCTAGTAAATGGCTGCATGCCACGATCTAGGTCAATGTATAAATAGAACCTAGATCAGATAGATAGGGTTACGTTCTAAGACTCTCTCGCTTTCTAGAGATCAAATACAAAATAGCAAGTCTGTATTGTAAGCTGTAAGAAAACAGATCAAGCAATACAACTCTGCCCTCATTTCTTCCCGTGGACGTAGATTTACCTCAGTAAATCGAACCACGTAAAATCTGTGTCGTGATCTGCATCTTCCTGCATTCATCACCATCAAAAATTCGCCGATTCATCAATAGTTTAATTGTAATATCCATAATTATGGAATATTTGAGATTTTTATTAATAGTTGATTCACAATGTTATTGACTTTTTATCAAATTATCATATACTTGCTGTAGAGAAGACGTTATGGATTAATAGTTGGATCTAGTAGTACATGTTATAGATTACGAGGTTATTTGATTTGTAAGATTATATTTAAATAATCAGATAATAATGAGAGTTACTTTTCAACTAAAATAACCTGATAATAAGAGTTACTCTCCAACTAAAATAAAATAATATGATAAAGAGTCGTGACATCCAAATTATACATTTCGTTATTTGTTTGTATTCCAACTTTGCCTTTTTAAAAAAACTTAGAAATTAACTAAAAATATAGCTCTAAACAAAATACTATAAAATAATAAAAATCGATGAACATAAATTTCAGGAAAAAAAACCGTAAAAAAGAGAAACCTTTTGGATTGAAATCACTTACTTCTCCTCCGCCGTAACGGGAAAAAGATGGGGTTAGGTTACGCCGTCGGAGTCGTCGGGTTTCTGTTTCTCGCACACGCCGCCTACTCCACTATCCAGTGTGCGTATTCAAATCGCCAAAAGTCTTTATTTTGAACGAATCCTGAATACTAGCTCTGAATTTTCGATCTGTTTTGTTTTCAGATAGATCTTTGCTGAAGATTACAGAAGAGGAGTTCACAGGGCCACCAGTCACTGTAATTTCATCTATTATGCCTATTTTGTATGCAGATAATTCGTTTTTGCAGCTAATTAGGTTTGTGGTTTTCGATCGATTTACAGGTAGTTATGGAGCTGGTTGCAGGATTGTTTTTCTGTTTGTGGGCTGCTTTGACTGTGCCTGGCAAATTCTTGTCGATTCTCCCTCAATCAGATGAGAAACAGGTGAGTTTAAGCGTTTAATTTCCCATGTTTTCCATTATGTTGCTGTTATAACGTTATTGGATCTAGTACCAGTGTTGTCAAAATGTCGTTCGGGTCGCTCGGGTCGCCCGGGTCGCCTGGGTCGAGACCATCACCGCCCCAACATGGGTGGGTTGATCGAGATACAGGGTCGCCGTTGGGTCGCCTGGGTCGAGTGGGTCGTCTGGGTCGCCCAAAACATATGCTATCTCTGATTTTCTCAAATCTCTCACATGTTTTCTGACTCTCTGAATCACAATTCTCTATATATATGCATGCACCACATCAAACTTTTCAAACCTACTTTCTACACTTTAGAATTTGGTTCAAAGATCTTTTGCTGTCACCCTTCATATATTCATTTGTTTTGATATTTTCAGACAATGGTACCAATTATTTATCGTGCTATGACTTATGAATTGTTTTGATATTTTGATCATTTCTATTTTCCACTTTATCTCTATTCACATGAATTGCGTTTACATTTATATTATTTGATATATTATAAATATTAGAGCAGTATATTTATTTTATTTAATATTAAAAGGCAAAACAATTAGCCTAGATTTGTGGGTCTCTCGACCCAGTCGACTCGTCGACCCGCGACCCGAATATTTACCTCATCGACCCGATGCGCCCCGCGACCCTAACAACACTGGGATCTACTGCAGCTGCTGCTGCTTTTATGTTTGAATAATATTGTATTGTGAACATTCTGTGTAAATTGTATGTAATGATTTATGAATGTGGGCTTAGGTAGAGTTGCTATCTTGATTGCTTATATGAGGTATTGGGGTGGAGTATTTGGTTAGGCCAAGAAAATAGTTTATATACACATTTGTGTCTGATAATTTGTCACAAGATAATAGACTTGTGATTATGAGGTTTGTTGGAGATTAGTAGGATATAGCTCCTCAACAATGTTTATGAGTTTTGATGTAGCGTATCATGTCCGTTTGGCTAAGATATGATGGCTGAATATATAGGAGCTCTCTACTATGATGTTGATACCATTCACGAAAAGTGTTTGTTTATTAGTCTATTTTGACCTTTTCTCAAATCTGCTTAATGGTAGGAAGTGCGCAATGCACCCTAGCATGTAGTAGAAAACTGGATGGTTGTCATAAAAGCTAGCTTATAAATTTTACATTTTGCCTATGGAGATAGAAGATGATAGACTGAAGGCTAAACATGCATTAGGGCTAGGGGGAAACTGTCCGGCAGCTTTGATATCTTGACCTTAAGTGAAAAACTCTTAACTTACTCAAGGAAATAGCTTGATTGTTTTTTCATATATTGACCTGAAATTCGATATTTCACTTCATGCAAACTACACATTGCACCATATAATGTCCAAATGTCAATTAGAAGGAAAATCAATGTGTTTTTGAATGATGCATAATGGGGTAAGTGTATGGCATCAAATATACAAAATGAGATGAATGAAGAAGCATAGCTAGATGATTCATGCCTTCCTCCCACTTATTTTATTTTGCTTTCAATTGAATTCAGTTTTTAAATATATTAGAGCTTATCCATCATGAATTGCATTAACTAGTCCTTGATCTGGTTTTAGTACAAGAAACGTGCCTTGCTTACTGATTAAGCTTTGATCATCATTTTTTGAAGCTGAACATGCTTCAGGCTACTAACTTCCGTTCTTTCTGTCCAAGCAGGGTGGTTGCCTTACCTTCCAATCTGGATTTCATGATCTTCAATCATCGTGGAAAAGCTTTTTCTATGGGCATCGATATGAAGCAAAAGTGATATTATAGCTCATTGCATTTGATTAATCAGTGAGATCTAGAGCCAAAAGAAACTTAAACTAGTTGTTAATTTTGCCGGAATCTAGAAGGTACTGATTTCACAGTTGCTCGGGGGCACGACGAGCTACCACTGTTCTGAGTGAGATCTAAGGACTCATGTTTGTGTTATATTTTAGTCGATTGCAAAGTTTGAATCTTTCATATGGGAGATGCATCTCTCATTCATTTATGGTAATTGCTTTTGTGTTATGCTTGGTTATTAACTACTCGAGTAGATTCAATCTTTGCAGAAAGCTATTTATTTACAAAAAAAATAAATTGAAGTATTGTTTGTTGCATAGCTTGCATTTTATATTCCAGTCTATTGGCTACTGCATTTATTGTATAGTTACTAATATTTCATGAAGATAGATGTTACGACCTACGAATTTGTTTACATGTTGTATAGGTTGATCAAAGGTTGGAGAAATGAGATTATGTTACTCCTTATTTGTTAACCATTCTTTTGCCATTTAAACCAATGACTCAAATGTCATGTAGATAAAAAAATGATATGCCATCAAACGCCTGATGAAGGAATGTATCACAATATATCAACTTAAAACTTTTTGGACTAAAATGAAATAAAGGTGACATCTATGGCATTTGCAACCAAAAATGAGAGGAGAAGAAAAAAGGAGAATGCAAACAATGGCTGTCCATAACTCATCATAAAGATTCATGCATCCTTTTCCTCCGGTTTAGTTCCAAGTCGCGTGCTTCATCACTTGTTCTTGATGTCGAATGACATTATCTTGAGAGCGCCACAACGACATGTCTGTCTCCTCCTCCTCACGACGTACCATTTCGGCTCCCACGGCCATCCCTCAGATTTGTTTCTGCAGCACCAGTGCATCTGATGAAGACAAAATAAGCATGTGTCCTGTGACTTGTATTCATAGACAACTACACCTATAGTTCCTGCCAAAGTTCCTTTGATAAATCATGCAATGGTTTGAAACCAAACAGTCAGCCTATCAACTAGTAAGAAGCCAAGAATGCAGAAAGAACCCAAGAGAAAGTACAAGATTAAAAGGCCAAAATGCAGAAAAAAGTGTCGCATTTGCGATGGTCAAATATTTCGTAAAGAAAGTGCCCAAGTATTAGTGTTGTTACCTCATCGGTTGTAGAATGCGGTCTCGGATGACTAGTTTGTGGCAACCAAGAGCAGGCATTTCTCAATCGTGACCTGTGGCAGTGGCAGTGGCGAGTCGAGGAAGTTCTGGTGGGGTTGCAGCATTGCGCTTGCATTCATATCCTAGTCACACTTTATCGCCACAGTCCATTTGCTATTCTTCTAGCATATGCAATGTACAGTCATACTGACCAACACAAGAATTGGATACATTCCAAAATACGTTCCAACTGTAGTTCTTCAAGAACAAGGGCCACCAAACTCCAAAAAGGAGAAAAGCACACCACACTGTCAATCCTCTACACACACCAAACCGAAGAAAGAGGATATGAAACAGAGGGAGACCGGCAGAAAAGCATAAATTTTTAAAATGGAACTAAACAAACCAAGCTAGCTTGCAAAAGATGAGCATAGTAACTTAAATATAGAGAATGGGGAAATGTCATCGAAGAGTGCTACATAAGTTTCCAGATAGCTCAATCAGATCACACAATAAAATGCTATCCAACTTATATTTCCAACAAAATTATGACATGATTGTAGAGAAAGGCACAAACAATAGGTGGCAATAACTATATGTATGTGTGTGTTCGTAGAGAGGAGATGGAAACACAGGGAACGAATAAAATGCTACAATCTCATTCATTAAGAAATAGTGTCAATGACAAGAAATTTGGAAATGGCCCGACATATCTCGAAAAATGACTTAATCTGGGTTTCCGCTCCTAATGGATTAGCACCAAATACACAAGCACAAACTACTGTATGTTTTGAGTTTGACTAGTCACTAACCTAATCAACTGCTATTTTCTTGAACATTAGCCAATCAATGTCATTCAAGGAACTACAAATTTACATCGGAGGAAGCTCCTGCTGGTTTTCCAAGATTGCCGTAGTATAAACTCAACTCTCCTCTTCTTGTCATCTTTTTCACCCTCGTGACCGAACCATGAAGATGGTCTTCCTACAGCTTTCCGAATCCTCAAATCCAATGGTTCACCAAATACCTTTTTACCCCCTTGAGCTCTAAAACAACAGAATCCCTCTTTTCCGGAAAAGTCTTCTCGCCATCACTTCCGGAATCAAGCCCATCCTTCATTGCCTCAATGGCTGGAGCAAACGTCTCCAACAAAGAACTAGTGTTTCTGTCTGAGCTTGACTAGAAGCTTTGGGGGAATGCTAACCCGTGACACGCCTATGTCCTCAGCCTCCAACGGCTTCTCCAGAGACAGGTTCCCATTGTTATTAACTCCTGATCCATTTCCTCCATTACATGGTTCAGCAGATGATGTAGCCACTGATGATCCATTACATACAAGCCGCTGCTGCAGATTCAACAAAGACCTCTCTGCCTTTCTATGCTGCCTCGCTAGCTCAATCTTATCTGTACGAGGGTCAGAAAGCCTCTCATTCCAAACAGGTGTTCGTACATACGTGTGGGCATCCGGAAATGCAGGCAACCACTGTGGCACGTGCTTAAAAGCCGGAGTCTCCCCCATTTGCAAGAAACTAGGTATCATTCTCCGTTCCCTGATCACAGGAAATTGTGGCACCGGTTGAAGCAAATGGCACCTCGTCAAGCCATGTCTACATACTCTTTGATCTCTCTAATAGCACCTGAACTCACTACACAGT
The DNA here is from genome assembly GCF_004379255.2 of Salvia splendens. Taxonomy (NCBI): domain Eukaryota; kingdom Viridiplantae; phylum Streptophyta; class Magnoliopsida; order Lamiales; family Lamiaceae; genus Salvia; species Salvia splendens. The sequence continues at coordinate 16,136 of NW_024599001.1, read as the reverse complement.
CAGTATGAACCTCTGAAGCACCAGTAAACCCTTGCGGCTTCCCCAAGTCTTCCAGCCCCTGGACAACATCAAAGACGTTGCAGCCCGTCCTACCAGCCGAATTCGCATAAAATCTCGCGGTTTTTACCTAACTCACAGACATACCTAATCGCAATGTCAACAAGCGAATCCAGAGCAGACTCATTGAACCCCTCAAATCCAACGCCCTCGCATATTTGAGCCATTGCAACTCTCGAGATAGCTCGACTATAATCACCAGCACCAGATCGCAATTCGAACCATTCTGTTCGTCTCTCGTGCCTTCAGCTTCACCTCCATCGCTCATGTTCAGATTCAAGAAACATTTAGGGGTTTCTTAAGCTCCAAAAACCTCAACAAACACACAGAACTTAGAAATCCCAGCCCCACCAGCAGCTAGAAATAAATATAAACCCTAGATACAAGCTGGAATAACATCGAAGAAGATGTGGCTATATCAATCTATACGTGAGCTTAACCAACACATCAGCCTACAACTGAGTTACGAGCACTTACAATTGATGCAACTTTCAGCGCCGTCTTCGAATTCGAGGAATTTGAATACTCTCTTTAAAACGGGAACGAATTCAATTGCGATAAAACCCTAGAGAGAGAGAGAGCGAATCATCACTCTAGGGTTTTAGCTTTGAAGATGGCAGTTTTGGTGGGAAATGGAGTTTGATTTGGGGATTTTATGGAGTGATAAACCCTACTGTGAATCTGAAAACAGAAATTTGGATCGAGAGGAGAGAGAAATTCGAGAGGAGAGTCAGTGAGCTCAAGTGAGGTATTTATAGGCGACGCTGCGCTCATTTATTCTCTTTTTATAAAGAAAAACTCTACTAATTCCTTATTTTGCTGCAATTTGATTTTCGAAGCTTGATCTAAATTTAGAAACTTCTATAATATTTTCAATTTAAATTACAATATTAAGTATTGAGAGAAATAAATTTAAAATGATATTATTACATTGGTCGTCCCACGTATTTAGAATATTGGTAGTTACTTAGATATTGTGTTTATAAGAGTGGCTTAATCTTCCAATATATACCTATTTATTTTGTAGTCTATTTTCAATGTAATTATAATTTTAAAATATAATCAGGAATTATTGAAGAAATATTAAGTTTAGTTCAATTTAAGTATATTCAACACTTTAAAAATCAAGGGTAACAAATCATTAAATTTGGTTTTTGCTACCGGATTAAAATTGAGTCACATGTGTGATAAGGAGTAATTTTTTTCTCAATGATTTCGCTTTCTGTACCATTTAACTCACTTCCCAAGATATCCCCTATGATTTCCGACATATTAAATATAACTTCATCAAAGTATTTCTCCATAGAATAATTCCGAATGAATCCAAAATTATAATTTTTCCATATAATTTTAAAAGTTGCAAATCAGACAAAGAAAATGACAAAATTTCATGATATTTGATAAAAATGAATATCCGGTAATATGCTCAAATGCTTATTGTCTCATTCGAAATGTTTACTTTTCATTTTGAAATCGTTTCAACCAAGAATCAGCCTCCAGCTAAAATATTCACTTATCCTAACTGATATTAGACACATCTGAATTATCATGCAATAGGACCCTAATTCAACCAGCATTTGGGCCACCTCAATCAGACCACGGTTGAGGATGCTCCTACAATCAACAGTTTCATCTAAATTCAATTAAATGATTATATTGAATATAGCCAGTGTTTTAAAATCGGATCAAACTAGCCGATCATCTCACCATATAAAGTCGTTAGTCAATCCGGACGTTTTAAATCTTCGGAGTCTGCCAATTCGGCCGAAAACCGCAATTCGATCCAACGACTTCCTAATTTTATTTATTTATTTCTTTTATTGCTCCCATCCTTCCTAATTTTTTATTACACACGTCTCCCTCTTCATTTCCTCACTCTCTCACACACACATTCCCCGCCCTTCTCCACAGCCCGCCCTGCACCCCCTGCTACCCCGCCCCGCCTCTACAAGCTGCTCCACCGGCGAAATTACATTGGTTGATTGCCGCAAAACGAAGTAAAGATCTCACCTTTCATTCTACCTTACAGTTTTTTTTGGTTTACTTTATTTTCCTACATGAATTGCTGATTTTTCAGTCCCCAATTACTCCACCAGTTTTATTTTTTGTCATTATTGTAGTCAATTGCTAATTTTTTTCGGTAGATTAGATGCTATGGAATTCGGTCTTTGCGTGGGGGAGAGATTTTTACAGTGATGCTAGGCTCGTGGATATTTGCTTTAATGGATAATTCTTGACACTAATTTGATGTAATCTAAAACACGTGTGTTCATTTACTTGTTCAAATTCCTATCCAGACACATTGTTGAAAAACAATTCTTAACATTCTTTCCAACAACGAATCACATGCATCAACTATGAAACACAATGATTTTCAATGTGTCCACAATTTCTTACAGTGTACATTGCAGGATATAGGCGAGAGTGAATCACGAACGAGTGGATCAACAAAGGAGGAATTCACCGATCTTGTTGGCGTATACAAAGACAAGAAAAAAGAGAAAGTGATGAGTGTTACCGGTGAGAACCCATATGATAGTAGATTCCATGATGATGATGTTCAAGATGTTAAAAAAAATGAAGGCAAAGGAGTTGATGTTTATAAGAGAATGAGAGTCAGTGGTATAGAAGATGATATGAAATCAGGAAGAGGTAATGATGGGGCAAGATGGCATGAAACTGATATGGCATTGGCTATGTGGTTTTACGATGCTTGCATTCCTCTAACTGCCGTAAATTCACCTTATTATCGACCGGCAATTAATAAGGTAGCAAGTATGGGGCATGGATATATAGGACCAGGTTATCATGCGTTGAGAGTTCCTTTGCTGAAAGAAGCTAAATTATCTGTCCAAACCACTATTAACTCTATGCGAAGTAAATGGGCCGACTCAGGATGCACAATAATGGGTGAGCCATGATGCACCAAATCTACAAAAGTTGGCTATTAAACTTTTGAGCCAAACTTCTTCTTCTCCGGGATGTGAGCATAATTGGAGTGTGTTTGAAAGAATTCACGCAAAGAAAAAGAATAGATTGGAGCATCAAAGACTTACTGATCTTGTCTATGTTCGCTACAACTTGCGCTTACAAAACCGGTACAAATATATGTATTGGTCTGCTATTTTCCAATGGTTTCAACTTTCAATAATTTGTGTTGATAATTGTTTTTGTTTCATTATTCGTACAAATGTGTAGTCTTGGTTCAAAGAGAAGATCGTATGATCCGATTGATTACGAGTGTATAGATAAAGTAGAGTTTGGGGGATTGATGAAAATCCCGAGGAAGAGCTTGATTATGAGGAATTGGAGGAAATGTTAGATGAAGAACAAGCAAAAGGTTAATGACTTTCATTGATTTATTTATAATTTCATATTTAATTGTGTTCATTGCTTGATGTTGTTGAATCTCTATATAGGCGATGGAGATGATGATGTGAGGATTAATAATGAAGAAATTGATTTGTCAAAATTTGGTGATGGTGACTGTGGCATTACCAGCAGTTAATCTTCAAGTTGGAAATGAGAGTGATGGAGATGATTGCTAATTATTTTGCTTTCAGCTTGTTGTTATGTAGTAGTACTAGTTATTTTGATAAAAGCCTATATTAACTAATAGTAGTATTTTGACAGTTGAACTTGGTAATCTTGTAGACTTATTGGCATCTCATGTTATTAATATTCAGAATTTATGTGGAGTACTATAATGTCATTTTTTTGTTATCATTCATAGGATTTTAATGTTTTTTATAATATATTTATATAGTACATTATTTTGGCTTGATCAGTGGTTTAACTGGCCGAACTAGTTGAATTGGAAATTGGTAGCTATGTCGATTTCTTTACCGATTATGATTTTTTAAACATTAAATAGGAAGAAGGGAGTAGTTTCTAGTTAGAAGGTAAAGAAAATGGATATTTGGTTGAGTCTTAGTATCTGGACAATATTTATCAATATTAGCTGCTGACATTATCCATCTTTGAGATAAAAGCAAACACAAAAATTCGAATTCAAAGTTGTTCACATCTAAAATATGGCGTTTCATATGCGGCTATCATCTTCATCTATCAAACTCCCTCTCTCCACAAACCCCATCAATCCATCACTTTCCCCACACCCACAGCCACTACAGCTACCTTCATTGGCTTCTTCTTCTTCTTCTTCTTCCCTTTGCTCCAAATCTTGGAATTTCTTCCTCTCCGGCACTCTCTCTCTTGCTCTTTCTCTCTCCGGTCAGTTACCCATTTCTCCAAAGGTTTTGGGATTTTTAATTCCTAATTTTACAATTTTTGGTGATCTCAGTTTCTGATTCTTGAAGTTCGTTTGCAACATCTCAAGTTAGATTCTTGAAGTATTCAAATTGATGGCTTTAATGTTTTGAGCTATATTCTTGCATAAATACGACGTGGGGTTGATTCTTTTACCTTGAATTTGTATAAAGTTTCTTACTTTCTGAATAATATGATCATTTATATACTAACTTACCTCAATTGAATAGTTCATTTGCAACATCTCAAGTTAGAATTTTGAATTGTTGGAATGGATGACTTTGATGTTTTGAGGTAGATTCTTGCATAAATACGATGTGGGATTGATTCTTTTAACCTGAATTTGTGTAAAGTTTCTTACTTTCGGAATATTATGATAATTTATTTGCTAATTTTAGTTAATTGAATGGTGATTAATGAAGTTTAGAGCTGCAATTTGTAGGAGTGGGATCTGCTGAAGGGAAAGTTGGGGTAAACAAGCCAGAGTTGCTACCTAAAGAGTTCACTACTGTAATTGATGTTGCAGGTTTCCTATCCGATGGCCAGGTTTGCTTCCTTTTATCTCGAACAGTCTTGCTTCAGATGCGTTGAATTTCCTGTTCATGTCAAGTTTGAAGCCCGCCCGTACAGCCAATCTTGGCCAAAGCTTTCATGAGCAAACCATTTAGTAGTTTGATTGGAGACTTATGATTTTGTTGATGTGTTTTGGGCTGATGGAAATGTGTTTTACTGGGGAATTAGTGTAGGGAGATTGTTGCTAGCTAGTATCAGGAGCTGATATTGTGTGTGATGGTTAGCGACTGTAGGAAATGGCTCGTGTTTTCGGTTGGAAAATGAATGTATAGTAGTGTTGTTTTGGTAAAGATGAAAAGGATACAGGTGATTATGATTTGGTTGATGTGTTTTGAATGGTGATAGAAATGTGTTTAGCCGGTGAATCATTATAGGAATTGTTGCTAGCTAGTATCGGGAGCTGATATTGTACGTGATAGTCTTGCGATTATAGGAAATGGCTCGTGTTTTCTACTAGTAGGCGTGTTGGAAAATGTATAGTAGTGTTGTATTGCTAAGGATGTAAGTTCAAATGTGGCTTTGTTAACGCTTTGGCAGGAAAAGAGAATTTCGCAGGAGATAGCCGCCCTTGAAAAGGATACGGGGTACAAGTTGAGAGTTTTGGCGCAGAATTATCCCGATACACCCGGTATGGCTGCCAACGTGCACTCAGCTAACTAACTTCTTCGTCGTTAATCTAACATCAAGACTTTGTTTTTGTTAGGACTAGCAATCAAGGAATTCTGGAAAGTGGATGATAACACAGTCGTATTTGTCGCTGATCCGACATTCGGTATCTATCTAAAACAAGCTTAGGGTTTTCTTGTTCTGCGGCTGGCTAGTGTTTTATATCTGTACGCTCTGCTTGTAACTAGGAAACATACTCAACTTCAACGTCGGCGCTTCCATTGATTTCGACGTGCCACGTAGCTTTTGGAGCCGGCTAGCAGGGAAATACGGAAACATGTTTTATTGGAAGGAAAAGGTTAGATTCTTATCCCGACTACCTACACTTTCCATATTTTTACGAGAGTGATCTGATACGATCTTTGCGTTTCGAAGGGAGAAGATGCAGCTATTGAATCTGCTGTCATGGCCATATCGACGTGCCTAAGAGAACCAGCGGGCGCCAATAGTTGCTCGGAGGTCAAATAAATTCTGCTGTACCAGAAAATCTATAGAGGGAATCGCCAAGAACGAAGATTTCGTATGGCAACATACGGAAACAGCCATCATCATCGTCATCGTCATCGTGTTATAACATCTCTTTGTAGCTAACCTATGATTACATCTATGTATAATATGAACAAGAACAAACATTAGTATATGTATAAAACAAAATGTAGTACTACTATACTACTTAATTTAATATTTTGAAAAAAAAAGAAAATTACTCATTTTATTCCAAAAAAGGAACTAATTAAATAAAAAGCCGTAACAGTATCAGAGATTGTGCCTCCAGCCAGCTACACGCCGTCGGTGCTTGCAGAAGACGGTAAAAACTCAAATTCATCCATCTCCGATTGCTGTTACCTTTTCTCTTCAACTTGCGTTTCTAATTTCATCTTCATTATTAATTTTAATACTTTATTCCTTCGTTCCTGTGTTTGTTTCCTTGTTTCGTTAAATGCCTAACTAATTGGTTCATGTCAAATTATCTATCCACAAAGGTTTTGCTTCACAAATCATCATGTGATTCTTAAATGGAAGAACAGGGAGATGAAATTTGAAACTAAATATGCACTCAAAATTGCATAAAAACATCATTATCTTTAATAAGCTAAATCACTTACTTGTATTTAGGAGGAAGAAATCAATAGATTTTGATTTAACAACAGATTTATCTTGTATTTATAATAATCATTCATGAATTAATATATATTGGCATATTTAAAATCCAACAGATTTTTCTTTGTATGGTTTTTTATTATTTTTTTCGGTTTTTCGTTCTATCTCTACTTCCAGACTCTGTCCCTTAGAAGATGAGGAAGCTAAAGTTTCATGAGAAGAAACTGCTAAAAAAGGTTAACTTTTTAGAATGGAAGAGAGAAGGTGGGCAGAGGGAAAACCTAGTAATGCATCGTTATCACGTTACCGGCAGAGACGATTACAAAAAGTAAAATTCAAACATCATTTCTCACATTTCAGCTCAGGGAAGAAATTTGTCCATAAATTTTTCTTTTCTCTTTCAGGTATTCGCGTTTGTGTAGAAAAGTGCAGAAGCTGGTCAGCATACTTAAACAGATGGATGCGCGAGATCCTTATCGAATCCAGATGACTGATAACCTTCTTGAAAAACTGTCAGTATTTTTAATTGGAGTTTCTCAATGCTGTTGTAGAGATTGTTCTGTCTGATTCAGTCTTTATTTTAATATTTATTATACTCTAGTAATTTATCGAATAAGAGATCCCTTGCAGTCCTAGATAATACACCCTACTTCCTCTGTAGTAACTAGTAATTTGCCTCAGTTTATTGGTCGGGAAGAAAATTTCTGATTTGGTCCCTGCTATAGGGAAAGGTAGAGGAAGCAACGGAAATTATTGAACAATATCCGGTTAATATCAGTGAAATTGTGAAACAAGTAGAAGTCGCGGGCATTTCATTTGTCTTTCCTTGGAAATTTTGATATGTACATTACATAGTAGAATAGGATGATAGCTAATTGCAAAGTAAAGTAAAGATGGTGATAGTGCATAGACGAATTGCCTACGTGTACTTTTGACATGCTCGCTTGCATGATTTTAGTAATTTACCAAAAATAATCATGCATGGTTACTTATTCTTCTGGTGTATTGGAAGAGTGCTCTGATCCATCATCACTGTTTCTTTTAAGGTTTCTGCGTTTTGTACATATGAAATATAGCTTGTGCTGTGTGTCAAGCAAAGTAGCACTGAAGATCGGTTCAGTTTATGTTATTGGTGTCTTATTTATTGGTATTTTGTTAATATAGGTACAACATGGGCGTTATTCCATCTCGTAAAAGTTTGGCTCTGTGTGAGCGCCTCTCCGTATCATCCTTTTGTCGGTAAGTGAGGTCGAAAATGCAACACATGTATGTGATGTTCCATATCAATAAATTCTTCATTGTAATATGTTCCACAATTTTAACCTTGTTGGGTTTCAAATCTTGTTTTTTTGATGGTTAATGATAGTAGTTGTAAATAACTAATGTTGGCTTTGGAGTAGAACTAATGGTGAATCTAACCCTAGAAAGCTCGAAGGAAATATTGACAATTCTAACAGAGCTTTTGATGGTCTCAGACGTAGGCTTGCCACCGTCTTGGTGAGATTGAAGTTTGCAGAGCACTTGAAAGAAGCAGTTACCTACGTTGAACAAGGGCATATTCGTGTCGGACCTGATACCATCACTGATCCAGCATTTCTCGTAACAAGAAATATGGAAGACTTTATAACGTGGGTAGATACATCGAAGATACGAAGGAAGGTCTTGGAGTACAACGATAAGCTGGATGACTACGGTGCGATGAACTAATCATTTCGAACTTATTCATTTCCTAACTACTGTATGTTCTGCTCTAGTTTTTTTTGTTGTTGTTTTGGCTTATACTAAGCAGTTCCAATTAAAAGAAATTGACCCTTTACTACTTTTATGTATTGATAGAAAGTAATGTTTTTTTACATGCTTTCTTCCCTTGATTAATTTGCATTATCTGGCTAGTGATATTAGTATTAAAGAATCAAGATATTGAGTTTAATGCTCTTTTGTGCTGTTATTGAATCATCACAGAGACTTCTTTACAAATAAATAAATACTGTATATAACGGATATAGATTTGCAATAATATAACTCATACGAGATTTATCTTTGAATAATTAAATATCGGATATAGATTTGCAATAATATAACACATACGAGATTTATTTTTGAATAATTAAATATATAATGGATATAGATAATTTGTCAATAATTTATCAATATTCCCCCTTAAGATTAGGACTATTTAAACAGAATTAGAAGTATATCTCAATATATATATTCACGCTTCTTACCCTTCTTTTTCATCATTGTTGATAATTATTGATGAAGGTTAGTGAATCAGAGTGTGGAATGATGGATAAAACCGGCCCTAGAAGAAGCAAAAGACTGATGAAGATAGATTTGTTGACAAAGCTACCGCAACAGATGACGATAGCGATCCTGGGATGACTTCCGATTAGATGCATTATGAGGTGCAAGTGCGTTTGTAAATCATGGCGCAATCTCATAGAAGGGGCAACTTTGCGACGTCTTATACTCTGACACCATGGCTGGCTTTCGTTCATTGGTCCTTGGGGTACGCAGTCTGTGATGACCCCCACAGACCACTTTACCGGTTCGACTTGCCTCATTCTCACAATCGTATTGTAATTGATTCAGCTAACGGTTTGCTTTTGTTGAGAGATGGATGCGCTAATATTCTTTTCATATGCAATCCGATGACTCGTGAATATGCCGAGCTTCCTCCTCTGCCCGCCCGTAGTTGCTTTTACGGATTTGGAGTGAGCAAATTAACCGGACAGTATAAGATTTTATGTGCTAATCAATTTTGGTCCTATTGTATATACACTATAGGACAAGAAGAAGAATTGTGGAGAAGCATCGCAGCACCACCGTGCAATACAGTGCATAGTGATTATGCTGTATTTTTTAATGGAAATCTTCACCGGTTGGAATATGATTTCAAGAAGAATCTATTTGTTTGCTGTTTTGACCTTGACACCGAGCTATTTACTGGTTTTTCTCTTCCCAATTATGGCGGCAACAAATTTAGCAATTATCGACTATGTACTTTGGACGGTAAGTTATGTTTCTGCCACATGTTAGAGAAGTTTGATGTTGTTATCTGGTGGATGAACAATTATGGAGATGAGAATTCTTGGACAAGGGAATATAACTTCTCCGGCATGTCATATATGTATGGATTTGTTTATCCACTCAAAATATTGGCAAACGGCGACTTGTTATTCATAACGGATGTCTACGCGAAGCTATTTCTCTACGTCAAAAGCACTAAACCTTCAGAACCTATTGAATGGCATGGTATTCTTCAACGACCTTTATCTTATTATTCCAACATCGCTAATTATATCCCAACTTTTCTTTCACTCAACACTTTGGGGATTCACAATGTTCAGTCTTTAACTTTTTAGTAAGTAAACATGATTTAGTTTCTTGCAGGAGTTATCTTTTCATTTTTAATGTATGTTTATTTTTAGTTTTGATAATAAAATATTAATGAAAAAACTTATAATCTCCTATTATATCATAATATATCATCGGAAAACATACACTTGAAAAGGATCGAATTTTACAACTTCTCTTAATATTATAATTTTATTACCATTACTTTTTGTTAACAAGTTTGTTATCTTAATTGTTAGTTTAAGAAAATTTAATTACCAATCTATTTAAAGAATAATACTTATGAATTATGAGAAACAATATTAATATACTCCATCTACTTAGCTAAATCAATAAATACATAAGGATGGATGTCCAAACAGTAGTTCTCGCGGTTAAGGATGAATCCATCTTTGGAGTAGAAGATCGTCGTCAGCTTTTGAAAGAGGTATATGGATCATCTATGAGGTTTGTAAGGCGATCAATTAATCAAGATGCTCACACGCTTGCTCGGACATCGGGTTCTATAGCTGATAGCAAGTATTGGTTGCATTGCATTCCAATTTTTATTCGCAATGTAATCGTAATGGATTTGATTGAATAATATATTACATTTGGGAATAACTACCATATATAAGCATAGTGATTATCAGTTAATTAGGGATCCCATAATTAGTGGAATGATTATTTTTTGTTTTCAGCAAAGTTTTCCAAAAGTTAAGAATTAATGTTTTGTAATTTTCAAATAAAGTTATATTTTTAAATAATTTTCAAAAGTTAAGAATTAACTCACACGCTGACACACACTCACACACACATTCACAAATGCATAAAAACAACAATAATTATTAATTGAAATACTTATATCAATTGAAATTAATGGTAAGATAGTTTGAATAATAAACACTTTCATATATACGGTATAATTTTATTGTAGAGTCCAGTCATCCCCATAGAATTTATAGTACATTATTTCCACTTAGAGCATCTTCAACTATTTATGTTAAACTCAAATTTAAATTAGTGTAAATGTCACTTTAAATATTAGTGATTCCACTCCAACTCTTTATACTAAACTCAAATTTTAAAAAAATATTTGCTATATTATGCCCTTTGTACTCACAATATTTTTTTAAAAAAAAGTTTTGAATTTTTAGAAACCTTATCCAATTTTAGGTTTTAATTGGAAATGATCTTAAAAGGATTTAGGGTTTAAGGGTTTGTTTCCCCTTTTGTATAAACCTTTTGCCAATGTATGTCTCTTTATCTCTCAACAGTTAAGTATGAGCATGAAATATTATACTATATGGTTTATATATATCAAATTATTCAAATTATATATACTCCCGTTCATTTTGAAAATGGATTAATTTAAAGTATTATTGTGACACTAATTTAAAAACTAGCGGAGCTAAAAAAATAGAGAAGAAAGTGCACATCCAAAAACGCGAAAAAAATAAAAATAAACGAGATTAAGAAACCATTATATTGATCATTTTCCGAAAACAATTCTACAAATTCGATTGAAACAAATATGAATAAAGTTGGTGAAAACAAGAACTGAAAACAAGAAGTTGTACGTAGCCGCTATTCAAGAACAAGAACTGAAAAGAATTTGTAACCGCTATTCAAGAACAAGAACTCACTGATCATCTTCATCTTGATTTTCTTGTCCTCCCTCTTCTTGATCTCCTCCCTCTTCTAGTACGAACTGAAACCGCAGATCATCTTTGTTAGATATTTAACACACAAAATATAGGAGCACTCAATAAGGATGTGTTGGAATCGTGCTTGGTCAAATGATTTTTGACTAATAATAAATATTACAAGACATTTAATTTTGTGAAATTAAATGCAATAACGTCGATCTACGTTCCGAGTAGATGACCGTAGTATATTCATTTTCTCAAATCCGATTCCCGGTGAGTGAGAAATAATATATTAAAGTTGGTCACAATAAAGCTAGAAATGAGCTATGTGAAAAGACTAAGGGATTAATTAACTAAGTGTTAATTATCTCACATCGGGAATGATAGACTTCTTTGATGAAGTATTTAATCAGATGAATTATTATGTGTAATAATTATCGTGGAATAAGACGGGTGACAGAGCCCCCGCGCCCCCCCTCCCCCCCCGCGAGCCGCGCACCGTGACCCGTGACCCGTGTCCCGTGCCTTGTGCCTTGGCAATTGGTCTTTGGGTGGTCTTTGGACTGTTCTTTGGAGCTGGTCGTTGAGCGTGGTTCGAGCTCCGCTTGTTCTTTTTATACCACCCCAAACTCCACGCTATCCCCGACGGGTCTGGTCCACATCATGGTCCCGCTGGACCCCGACGCATGACGGGAGACAAAAGGTCCCCGCTGGACCCCGACACATAACGGGAGACAAAAGGTCCCCGATGAACCCCGACGGTCCATGGTGTATCCCGTCGTGTAGCATGTCCAGGTGCGTCGTGTCTCTTCAGCTCCCACTGGCTAGTGCACCAGTAAATAACCCCCAGCGGTTACGGTCAAGCCATCATGACACACATAATGGCTGTTGACTCCATCAATGCCCTGCATGTGGACTTGGCCTATAAATAGGCATGCATCCATTGCATTCTAGACATAGAATACACAAGCATTCCTGCATACACGCTCTCTCCCTCTCTGCATATCTTCCCGTCGAAGCTCTGCCCCCGCCTTACTCCCGTTCCCCGGAGCTCTGTTGCTAGCGGTGCTGCTACTTCAGAGACGAAGCCGTTTTATCTTTGGGGACGACACGCCAAACCGAGAGCACTACCGGGGCGTATCTCGTCTTGCGGAAAGAGGACTCCTCGACTCGGCTTACCGCTTTCCACAGATATTTTCCTGTGTAATTGTTTCAGTTTTTCCGTGTAATTTTCCTTTGTTTATTTTCATTGTAATTTTCGCCCGATAAGACTTGTATCTCATTTCGACAACAGAAAGATCGTGGGATTGATTGGATATATATAGGCAAAACTGATAGATATTGATGGATTTGGTGGTTGGAGAGATTTTAGGGAGTAGAGATATGGGGAAATCGTTTGGTGATGGGGTTTGGAGAAATATATTTGACCAAGTTAACTGGGAAAAGATTTAATTAGATTAATTTGATTTTTTCCCTCTATTTTTCGGGGTGTTACACTCCAATCCTTCTTTCTCTCTACACCTTCCTCCATCCCATCTTCCATACATAATTCATTCATCTTCCATTGGAGCGGAGCTCTGCAGATCCAGACAAGAGAATACTGAAGATTAAAGATTCAACCTTGGGTTTTATCTATTTATTTCATGTCTCGTACTTTTATTGTTTTTACTACTTGTCTATAAGTAGTTAAACATCTTTTGTAGAATTTTTGGTGAAATTATGAACATGTTTTGATTTATTGATTTGAACTTTTTCCTAGCTCTTATGATTGTTTTGCTTGTTCTTGTGCTTTTATTGTTCTTTTGTCTAGCCAACTTTAGAACTATGTCCGTTTAACTAGATTAATCGAGAGATAACTAGTTTTACATGGTAAAAGTGTTGAAAAGTAATATGCGGAAAATAAAAGACTAGTGCATAAAGTAAAAGACGGGAGAACTGTAAAGAATACATTGTGATAGACTCGAATTAATTCTCTCTATGGTTACACCACCTTTTATAGACTATAATTCTAGCTATAAATGGAAAATGTATTATAATTCCATAAATATCTTCTTTATTTGATTTTCTATAATCTTTAATTGATTTCCTTCGTTATTCTTGCCATAACTTCATCCATTGCCTTCTTGTTCTCCAATTAATTGATTTCCTCATTCCAACACTCCCCCTCAAGTTGAGTATCGAGTTTTTCGACACTTAACTTGCACGATCTTTAGTTTGATAAATAGTTTATACTCGTATTTAAGAGTTCTTCAATTTCCATTGACAGTTTATGCTCGTATCATAGAGCTTCATTGAAAGTTTAGGCTCTTATCAAGAAGCTCTTCATTCATCATTGAAAGTTTAGACTCATTTTATGGAGTTTTTCAATTTTTTGTTGACGGTTTTAACTCGTGTCAAGGAGCTCAATCTGACAGTTTTGACTCATGTCGAGGAGCTAATCCAGACAGTTTTGACTCTTGTCGATGAGCTAATCCAGACAGTTTTAGCTTGTATCTAGAAGCCATCTTAGATAGTTTTTGCTCGTATACAGGAGTCATCTTAGACAGTTTTAGCTAGTATCCAGGAACCATCTAGACAGTTTTAACTCATATCCAGGAGCCATCTTAGATAGTTTTAGCTCGTATCCAGGAGCCATCTTTTGATCATTCTTGGTCCATTCCAACTCAAACTATGAGCCCATTATTTTCATTTTTTTTCTCAAGCCACGCCAAGTCGTCGAACTTAGTGGAGCCTCTTCTCCGTATGTCACTCCTTCAATCCGATTTCTGATTCTTCAACAGCCGATGCTTCGTGGCCATTGTGCGTCCCCATCTCTAGATTGTCTCCCATTCAATTTAAAAAGGCATCATCTACTCTTATTGGCTTTGGCTTTTCCCACGGTTGTTCATTCTAAATCGTCTTTTGGCAGCGGGTTCTCGACGTTCTCCCGATGACATCCCATTCCTACCAGTTCTTCAAAGTGGTCTCTCCCCCTCGCCGCGCAGACGTTGGCTGCAACGCCTTCGACCCCGTCAATTATCTTCTTGATTCGGAGACGAATCTTTTGGCAGTGGCTGGCATCTTCCCCTCGGCCAAACGCTTCATCCATTATAACGTGAGTTCGCAGCTTCTCACGGCTGCCACCTCTTCGTCAGTAGCTTCTCCTCTTCTGCTCTTCTACAACAGTGAAGCCGTCACGTCCTATCTAGAGAAGGCCGACACGAGCCGCTTCGGCAGGCAGCAGAAAACACTCGAGGCTGACAATGGAGAAACGAGCAGAAGCCCACCGAGAGAGGATAAGCTACTGTTTTCTCTTCGACCACCGTTAGCCTTCTTCTCCGGGCGTGGTTGCTCGTGGTTGGCCACTGGCCTTTCATCTTCTCACCATATCAGCGGATGGCATGCGGCCTCTCTGGCCTTCCTTCTATCGGACCGGTGTCTGCTTGCTTTTCTTCTATCGATGACGCAATCTTCTTTCTTGGTTGGAATCATCTGGCTGTGGCAATCCTCTCCCACTCGGCTGATGATTCCTTATCTCCATCTTTGGAGCCATCATCTCTTCTGAGAAACTGACTGACCTGCTATGGTTGTCCGATATCTTCCCTTTCGGAGTCTTCTTGCCTTCTTCTCTTAGATCTCTCTTGACGCTAATTCTTGAGAAACTAAAAATTCCAAAAAATTGGAGTCTAATAATTAAAACATTCTCAATTTTTTTATTTTTTAAATTTGCCAGAACAGCGGCCTCGTGAGGTCACCACCTCTGCTTTTCTCGTCGCCTTTCTCCCCTCGATTTCACGGTGACACAACACCGTCGTTTGTGTGGTAAAGCAAGTTGTGCGAACTCAGATAGTCAGATTTACTCATGTAGTTTTGTGTGTATACTACACAAAGCTATATAAATATTTAGTGTTACCTCAAATATTTCCCAATGGAGAAATTAGTTTTCAAAATTAAATGTTCATACATAACTTTTAGTATTTATACTGATAAAAAGATGATATTTTCATTGTTAACGATGTTATTGATGGTGTAATTAATCTCAATAATCTAAATTCGTGCAAAAAATACATACATACTACTAATAATCGTTACTCTTGGACCAAATTAAATGCCTCGTTTTTTCATATTTACATAAGCCTGAAAAAATATTTTGAGGTTAGAAACACAAAAGAAGAAGAAAATAAAATCCACAGACGACTTGAATACATTAATTCAACATAATTTATTTTCTCATCACAGAAAATGTCATTTTAAGAAAAGATTAAGAAAAGTAGGTGGAAGAAAGTGGAATATATGTTCCACTTGTATATGTATATATTAGTTTTAAATGATACATGAGTGGAATGAATTAGTAGAATGTGAGTCTCTTTACTATTTAGGACTCGTTTGATAAAAAAGATGGAATATGAGAAGATACGTAAAACAAGATAAAAATGCGGGCTTCATGTTAAGATAGGTAAATATATGATTTGTTGTTGTTGTTGTTTGATAGAAAAGAAATTATCT